>NC_073259.2:107095606-107398636 GCF_029289425.2 Pan paniscus | reverse complement strand
GAACAGTATGGAGGTTCTTCAAAAAATTAAAACTAGAACTATCATATGATCCAGAAATCCCATTGCTAAGTATATACCCCAAGGAAAGGAAATTAGTATATTGAAGAGATAGCTACCCACTCCCATGTTTATTGCAGCACTATTCACAATAGCAAAAGTTTGGAAGCAACCTAAATGTCCATCAGCAGACAAATGGAAATGAAAATGTACCACAGAAAATGTGGCACTTATACACAATGGAGTACTATTCAGCCATAAAAATAATGAGTCCTGTCATTTGCAACAATATGGATGGGACTGGAGGACATTATGTTAATAGAAATAAGCCAGGCACAGAAAGATTAACGTTGCATGTTCTCATTTATTTGTGGGAGCTAAAAATTAAAACAATTGAACTCATGGAGATAATAAAATGGTGGTTACTAGAGGCTGGGAAGGGTAGTTGGGAACCAGGTGGGAGCGGGGATGGCTAATGGGTTAAAAAAAATAGAATGAATAGGATCTAGTATTTGATAGCAAAACAGGGTGACTGTAGTCAACAGTAATTTATTGTATACTTCAAAGTAACTAAAAGAATATAATTGGAATGTTCGTAACACAAAGAAATAACAAATGCTTGAGGTTAGGGATACCTCATTTACTGTGATGTGATTATTACACATTATATGCCTGTATCAAAATATCTTATGTACCCCATAAATATATACATCTACTATGTACCCATGAAAATTAAAAATGAAAAAAATTTTAAAAGCTTAAAAAATTAAAACTGAAGAAGAAAACTAGGAAGAAATAAAAATACAACACGTAAATAGAAAAAAGAAAGTAGAACTCTTAGAAGTGGAAAATATGTTTGTTAAATAAATATAACATCTGCTCTATGAGTTTACAAAATTGCAAGACCATCGCGAGGACTCAATAGGATTGTGTCAGCCTGTGTTTTGTGAATTGAAACCTTTTGTAGAAAGAGATGGGAAACTGGGAGATTAGCCAAGAGATTTCTTCAATAGAGATCTCTCAGCTGGCTGGCAAAGAATTGGGGTAGCTGTAAGAGAAGGAAAGACTGTCATAAAAGAAAGAATATATTGACAAATTTCACTTCACCCTTGAATTTGCATGAGGAACTAGTCTCCTGGGACACCTTGCCTTAATCTATACGTAAAGGAAGAAAAAATTTATGCTTTTTTAAGTTGCTCATAAAATAATCGACTCATCTCTTGTAAAGGGAGGAGAATGGAAAAAAATGTACTACATAAATTAAGGCTATTATTATTCTTTCATTTTAGGAAAAAATCACTCTCTAGGGAGGAAAACGTCTGGACATTGAGATTGCATGCTTTTTCAAATGTGCATTTCTATGGTGGTGTGCATTTGGAATTGGGCATGCAAACCTGAATTTGTGTATGGTATATTTTTATGCAAATGTGTACCTGCATATCATAATGCTTGTTCTGTTCCACTCGAAAGTGGGTGGAGATATGAATATTATTGAGCAAGTATAATTTTTATACAAGCATTGTGTGGGCAGCTTCCATTCTGGCTAAGCATCTTAACAAAAATGCAAAGCTCAGATAAGAACAGGGAGATTTTGTAAGTATTAATATTAAAGCATGAATGTTTCTAATCACTCTCTAGGCCTGGTGGGTCTTGAATTAGAAAGAATGAAGCCATCCAGTACCAGGAAAATTGATGTACAGGAAACAGATATATTGTGCTTCTATCTTTCTATGTATCTATGTATCTATGTATCTATGTATCTATGTATCTATGTATCTATGTATCTATCTATCTATCTATCTATCTATCTATCTATCTATCTATCTGTTTAGAGGAGCAAATGGCTGTTTGGAATTCTGTATCTTGGAAGTCAAGCTAAACATGATGCCTGACCCAGAATTATAAATATTCTATGATGTGAAACTGAAACACTTGAAAGAGCTTTCTAAATAAATTCAAAATAACCTCACACCAGCCATAAAGCTCCATAACCATAAATCATACAAAAAACCAATCTGGCAGCAGTTGAGGTATATGAAATGCGATCAACATGCACCTACCCTACAACTTACTCACATTGTTAAAAAAAACAAAAAACAAAAAACTGAGAACTGGAAATGTGACTTTGATCTCCCTACCTACCACCTAGTGGAATCAGTGCTTCTAAGTGAAAAAAAATGTGGGAGTAGAAAAGGGGCTGGAGATGGGAAAAGGGAAGGCTATTTTCTTGAAAGTGTATAAAGAATAACCAAGAAGCCTTCCTAGGAACATATTCAGGGTTGAGAAACAACCAAAGAGGCAAATAGAGAACAATTCTGTAACAAAATTTTTATTTTGGGTTTGGGTGACTTAGAGGCATGCAGCGGCTTCCACATGGAACTGAGACAGGGACCTGCAAACTAAATCAACAGGAAGGAGATTTTTTTCCTTGGTGACCCGAAGAACGTTAAGAGTATCTCACCCAGTGATTGGTACAGAAGTAAATGCTATATTAGGATGTGAAAATGAAGACATTTATAAAGATCTGATTTATGTATGAAATTGTGGTATCCTAAAATGAGTAATGAAACTGTGCTTATAATTGTGCACCTGCTTCTTGAATCTATCCGTTAATTTCTATTCTCAGAGTCATCAGGTTCTTATTACCTCTTGCCTGAATTATTGCAATAACTTTCTAACTGGCCTTCTGTCTTTAGTCTCTTCCCAGTCTAAAGCATTCTCTTGCTCAGAAAATTTCAGTGTCTCCCCACTGCCTACAAAGTACAAAGCATGGCAGTCAGTATCCTCTATGATCTGGATCCAAATTTACATTTCCAGCCTTATCTGCCTTTACTTTTCTCTGTGTACTTTGTACTTCAGCCAAATTGGCTAATCACCATTCCCCAAACATCCTCCAGAGTGATGTTTCTAAAACACAAACGTGATCTTGTTATTGCCTTACTGGAAACCCTTCAGTGACTTCTTATTGCTGCTCTGTAGGATCAATCCCAAAGTGCTTAGGCTACAATACAACCCCCTAAATCTGGCCCCTGTCAAGCTCTCCAGCCTTATCTCTGACCACCAGACCCCAATCCACCCTCCTCAAAACCTATCATCCAGCCATATGGAATTACTTAAAGTTCTCTGAATAGGCCAACCTGTTTCTTGCCCTTGAGCCTTTGTTAAGATTGTTTCCTCTCCCTTGTACACCCTTCCTTCTAACCCTTCCTTCATCCTGCCCACAATGCCCCATGGTCCACCTGGAAAAAAGAAAAAAAGCTTTTTTTTTTTTGAAAGCTCAGCTCACCTCTATAAAAACTTTTCCATTTCTAAAAACCTTGATTACCACCTTCCTTATATGTCTCCAATACTTGTTCTCCTGTAATCCCAGTGCCAGGTACACGTTTTTAGCATTAAAACCATGACACTTTTTTGCATTAACTATTTCCTAATATATCTATGATCTAATTAATGGCAAGGACAATGTCATATTTGTCCTTCTAGCCCTGACATCTCACACAATGCAGAGAATGGAAGGGAGTTCAATAACTGGTAGCAAAGTGCCAACTCCTTGAGAATAGGGCCTGTGTTTAGTGAGTATTTGTGAAGAGAATGAGTAAATGATGTACAGTTGTAATCTATCTGCCTATGTTTTGATATGCAGTAAAAAAGTCTTTTAGACAGCACATCATATATGTTGTAGATCAGTGCATCTCAAACTTTAATGTGCGCATGAATCATCTACGATCTTAGAAAAATTGTGTTCAGTTTCAGTAGATTTGAGTGGAGCCATAATTCTGCACTTCTAATAAGCTCCTAGGAGAGGCCAATGCTGCTAGTCCTCAGACTACACTTTAACACACTATACAGCATATCGAGGGAAAGGATTTCTCATGAGAGGTTTAAGGGAGGAACAAACTGTGGAAGGAACTCAATAGAAGGGAAGGACTACTTAGTGGTGCCTGCAGAGGTTATACCCAGCTGTGAATATATTGTCAGGCTTTTTTGAGGCAGTGTTAGGGACTGATATTTAATCTTTACTGTCTCTATTTCCTCTATAATCGCAGCTCCCAGAGTCAGGTTTTCCCTCTATTCATTCCCCACGTATGATTCAGTCTGTGTGATTTTTCTCTACATAAGCTCTCTCCAGATTCCTTTTTTAGACTAACCTGAAGTTGTTCTCCTGTCTGCTTTCCATAAATTTAGTCTCTGCCTCATTGCCCAAACCCTGGAAATTCCATCTTTCCAGTTTTCAGAAGCCTCTCCAGCTGCCTGAATTGTTTTGCCTTCATTTTAACCCAAAACAGTTTTTCCTTTCTCAGTGAACGAACCACATTCACCCCTACAAAGGCCAATTTCCCTGCTGCTGCTGTGATCGATAAGTACACATCTCATTCTGAAAGACTTGCTACTCTCCCCGCCCCACTTTCAGAAGAACATGAAGTAGTCAGGATTTTAAACTGTAGGGTGGCTTAGGAGAACTCCAGCGTTCATATTGTTGACTGATTAAATGTCATGAAGGAAAAGCAAATGTAGAAGAGAAACGGAGATTTGGCTGGCAGCTGCAGGAGGTTGTAAAGCATGTAATATCATGGAAACTGCCAATGCTTTGCTACTGTCGATTTATAATTAGAGATGCCATTTTAAGGTGAATTTTGACATTTACTGCTACTAGTTGACTTTTTCAGTAATATCTAGCCCCATATTAGAGTACTGTTTCTTTTTTTAGGATGTTAAGTAAACCCAGAGGTGTCAGGTTCAATCCAGGAATCCATGAGCATATTGTAAAACCATTTTATGTCTTAAAACACAAGTTATTATTAACAGTAACACATGCACGGTCATATACATGAATATGATTATAATCATAAAGTTTTTAAAAATAAAATTATAAACTTGTATTATTTGGATGCAAGTGATTACAAAGCTTTTTTCCCACCCCTAGCAATATCCAATGGACTCATCAATGCATTGTTTAAATAACCACCCTCGAATGTATAAAAATGATGTATTTGAAGTCTGTTTGGTCACACACTTTCATGTTTCCCAAAACTATGCACATAACCTAGTACACTAAGTATTAAATGGCTTACATGCTGTTTAAAAGATACACTTGTTTGATTTATTTTTCATCAGTGGGATAAAAATTGACCCAATTTTTCTGTTAGTTATAAGCTAGCACATTAGATGGGTTTAGAGCTTCCACTGATTTCAAAGGAAGCATTAGGTTCTATTAGCTCCTTGAAGCATGAAAGACCAAACAGATTCACTATATAAATGCTGGAAACATCTAATTATGCATTTATTTTCTCAAGATTTTAAACCTAGCTATCAGTGCAAGCAATGTATCTTTGACATTTGTAAAACACCTGCAGCCATTAAAAATTGACCCATTCCCACCTCCAATCTTTCTAAAACAGATACAAATAATCCCAGAAGATCCTTTGGAGGGAAATGTAATATTTGTTTTATAGAACAATCACAAAGTTGTCGAATTTCAGAGCTGGATTGGTTCCTGAGGATCATCTGGTTTGGATCTCATTTTGTAGCTGGGAAGGAAATCAAGTTCTGGAAACATGGCAGGGCCATATCTAAACTGCATTTCCTGGCACTCAGGCTAGGAATCTTCCATTTCTCTTATGTACTGGATATGTGCATTAAGTAAGTGTAGCTGGATTTACTTGAAATTAAGTAAGTGTAGCTGGATTTACTTGAATCTATAATAGACATATTTTAGAAATAAGACATTAACTCTTTCAAGAACAATGGGCTCAAGTATAACTGATAGAACTCCTAAGGAAGAAAATATTTCTTCCATTAAGTTGTACCACAGGCTTTACCCTAGTCCATAGCCCTTGGATTGGATCTTAATTACTTTTAATTCTCTTATGATGTGAAAGAGAAATTACTTAGATAAGGTGAACTGAAGAATTAAGCAGAACAGATTCTGATATACATGAAATTACTGTACACTTAATTCTTAGGTTTGGGCTCTGTAACCAAAATAGAAAATATCAGTTTAAGGCAGAAATAGATGCAAGTTTAGGACATAAGAACAATGATAAATGTGAATGCACTTTAAAGAGGGTGGGAGCTCTGGAAATTATTAATACATCATATGATGTAAACATGTAGAATTTGTCTAATCTTTGAAAAACGTTCATCACAAATATAAAATATTAATATCCTTAACATATAAACAGCTGGTAGAAATTGATGTAAGAAAAACACTTAAAACTAATAGAAAAATGGCCTAAGGACATGAAGTGGCATTTGCAATGAACATGAACAATATTTTAGCTATTAATAATATAAGAAATGCAGATTTTTAAGGCTTATAATTTTTACCTACAAAAGTAGCTAAGTTTGTCTTTTTCAATAATATCTTTTTATTCTTTAATAAAGACATTTGTTGACCAGAATGTGGTAAAATATACAATGCATACTACATATACTGTACCAATGTACAAGTACTATATGATCTTTCTGGAAAATGGCTTAAAATTATATATCAAGACTCTAAAAATATATGTAGAACCTTACCCTGTAAACTCATTTCAAGGAATATATCTCAAGGATCAGATGCAGATCAACATTTATGGGTATAAAGATTCATTACAGCATCATTTATAATTATGAAAAATCATAATCAAAATGTACAGGCGCAAATGGCTAAATAAATCATAAAACATCCATGGGAGGGAATTTTGTAGTCTTCAGGAACTGTGTTTTCACATGATACACAGAAAGAAAGAAGAATTCTGACAACATAATGTTAAATGAAAAATAAGAATAGTTTCCATCAAATTTGGAAAAATGTCAGCTATTGTCTCTTCAAATATTTTTTTCTGTCCTCATACCCCAAACCTTTTTTCAGTTACTCCAATTACACATATATTAGGCCACTTGAAGTTGCTCCATAGTTCACTGAGGCTCTGTTCATTTTTCTTTGGATTCTATTTTTTCTGAGTTTTATTTTTTATATTTTCAGTTGCCATGTTTTCAAGTTTTCGTTAGTATGTTTTCTTTTGCATTGCTGAATTTACTTGTTACTCTAGCCAGTATGTTTCTCATCTTAGACTGAATTTTTATCTCCAGAAGTTTTTTCAGTCTTTTTATATATCTTTCAGATCTCTACTTATCTTTTAAAATATGGAACACAGTTTTGATGTATGTTTCAATATTTTAATGTTCTCATATGCCAATTCTAACAACTGTCAATTCTGGTTCAATTTTGATTATTATATTTCTTAATTGGGTCATATTTCCTACTTGTTTTCATGCTTGTAATTTTTGATCAAATACCAGACATGATAAATTTTACCTTGCTTGATGTTGGATATATTTTTATATTTCTATACATATTTTTGAGGGCTTTTTTGGGATGAAATTGACTTACTTGGAAACATTTTGATCTTTTGGGGTCTTTTTAACTATGTCAGGCCAGAACACAGCAATACTAAATCTAAGGCCAATTATTTCCTGCTGTTGAGGCAAGAACCTTCTGTGTACTCCACCTAATTCTAATCTGACTAATGGGAGCAAGCACTGTTCCTGGTCCTGTGTGGGCACTGGGCAGTCTTGCCACTAATTCTTTTAGGTGTTTTTTCCCCCAGTATTGGGTTATTTCCTCACATGCATGCACTGAATATTCGAGGGAGTTCCTCTATGGATCTTCGACGTTTTGCTCACCCCATTAGATACTATCTGGACAACTCTGTTTACCTCTGTCTTCTCAGACTGTCAAGTTCATCTCCTGGTTGCCCTTCTCCTACACTACAGCCTAGAGACTCTCTCAAGGCAATAAACTGGGGCAAATATAGGACTCAACTTGTTTGCTGTTTCTCAGAGATTTTGGCCCTTCATTTCCTGCTTTTCAGTGTCTTGCAAATTATCATTTTATATATTTTCACTTTTTATTTTAGAAAGGAGTGCACATTTGGTCAGTTATCCCATTTTGTCTGGAAGTAGATGCCCTTACCTTTATGATGTTCTTCATTTTCCCCAAAAATTATTAAAAATTTATTCATCTGTATGTAGTAGAGTATCAGGAGGAGCCTCACCGCACACAGAAAATAGGATCATATAAATAATCCCGTTAGTTTAAAAATAGATATATGCAGAATACTAGTACATGCATACATGTTCACATTAAGAGAAGAAAATATAAAAATATTAGCAACAGTGCTGATCCCTGGGATTATGGATGATTTGTATTCATTTTAATACTTTTCTAAATTATCTTCCATGAAAAGATATTAATTTTACTAAAATGAATATTATCTATTATATAAATATATACAACTTTTGGAAAAAGAAAACCGACTTTTATTTTGCTTGAAAATAACAAGGTAAGACCAATGAGTGGCATATATATATGGGGGGGATACATATACCTCCCTAACACACAGAGTCATGCATTGCTTAATAATGGGGATATGTCCTGAGAAATACATCAGCAAGCAATTTCATCATTGTATGAACATCATAGAGTATATGTATACAAACCTAGATTTTATATATAATATATAATATATATAATTTACATATATAATTATAATATAATATATAATATATAATTTATAGACAATATAATATATAATTATATATAATATGTAATTATAATATATAATTACATATTATATATTATAATTATAATAATTTATAATTATAATTATAAATTATATTATATAATAATAGATAATATATTATATAATTATAATAAATATATATCATTATATATTATATAGTATATATTATTGTATATTAATATATTAATTATATTAACTATATTAATATAATTGATATATTATAATATAAACATTAATATATTGTATATTGTATTATATATAATTGTATATAAATATTATATATAATATTTATTATAATATAATATATAAATTATGTATTATATATTATATATAAAATCTAGGTTTGTATGCATATACTCTATGATGTTCATATAGTATTTGTGAACTTTATATTTTATATATGTTTCATCTGCATCAAATATACATAAAAATATAGTTTTCATGTGGAAAACTGTCATTAGGCATCCACCTTATGTGGAAAACTCGCTCAGCACAATTACTGCATATCAACTATTTTCCCTACTTGAACTGCAATGCTAATATCAAGTGCCATATATCAGGTTTCTTTAAACAAGTGGACTTCAAAAAGTTTGTAAAAAAAAAAATTAAAATATAAAAGTAAGAAATATATAAACTTTCTCAACATAAGCTCCATTACGTTCAAGGCACTTTTTACGTGATAATATCAGACATTTAGTTCATCCCTCAAGTCCTGTACCGGGAATTTAACAATGTTAATGTAGTCTCTTTTACATTATTAACTGAAGAAAAACAGGTGTCCTTAAAGAATTTTTAAGATTCGAAAACAGAGAGAAGTAAGAAGGAGTGAAATTAGAATGGTAAGGTGGATGCCTAATGATTTCTGATTGAAACTCTCACAAAATTGCCCTTGTTTGGTGAGAGGAGTGAGCTGAAGCATTGTTGTGGTGGAGGAGTACTCTCTGGTGAAGCTTGTGGGCATTTTTCTGCTAATGCTTTGGCTACCTTTCTCAAAACGCTCTCATAATAAGCAGATAATGTCATTTTTTGACCCTCCAGAAAGTCAACAAGGAAAATGCCTTGAGTATCCCAAAAACCTGTTGCCGTGACATTTGCTCTTGACTGGTTGATATGGTTAGGTTTTGTGTCCCCACCCCAATCTCATCTTGAATTATAATCCCCATAATCCCCATGTGTCTTGGAAGAGACCAGGTGGAGGTAATTGAATCGTGGGAGCAATTTCCCTCATGCTGTTCTCGTGATAGTGAATGAGTTCTCATGAGATTTGATGGTTTAATAATGGACTCTTTTCACACTTCACTCAGCACTTCTCCTTCATGCTGCCTTGTGAAGAAGGTGCTTTGCTTTCTCTTCACCTTCTGCTGTGATTTTAAATTTCCTGAGGCCTCCTAGCCATGCTGAATTGTGAGTCAGTTAAACCTCTTTCCTTTATAAATTACCCAGTCTTTGGCAGTTCTTTATAGTAGTATGAAAACAGACTAATACACTGGTCCACTTTTGCTTTGACTGGACCACTGCCACCTCTTAGTAGCCATTGCATTGATTATGCTTTGTCTTTAGGATCGTACTGATAAAACCATGCTCCATCTCCTATTACAATTCTTTGAAGAAATGCTTCAGAATCTTGATCCGACTTATTGAAAATTTCCGTTTGTCTGCAGCTGATCTGGGCATAACAATTTTAGCAACCATCAAGTGTATAGTTTGTTCAGCTTTAATTTTTCAGTCAGAATTGTGTAACCTGAACAAATTTAGATGTCTATGGCATTCGCTGTTGTTTCTGCTGTTAATCGTTGACCCTCTTCAGTTAGAGCATGGAAAAAATGAATTTTCTTCCTTGCAAACTGATGTGGGTGGTCTGCCACTGCAGGTGCCATCTTCAATATCTTCTCACTCCTTTTTAAAATGAGCTATCCATTTGTAAACTGCCAATTTCTTTGGGGCATTAGCCCCATAAACTCTTCATAAAGCATCAATGATTTCACCATTCTCACACCCAAGCTTCAGTGTAAATTCAATGTTTGTTCTTGCCTCAATTTTAGCAGGATTCATGTTGCTGTGATAGGGGCTCTTTTCAAACTGATGTCTCATCTTTCTTAGAGACTCAACTAGATCCTGTTCAGTATGAGTTTATTTTGTGTAAAAAATTGGAAATTCATGCATACTTTTTCATAATATGCATTTTCTATGAATTTTTTGAAGACCCTATATGCTTCATTATAGTCTTATGGGACCACCATCGTGTATACAGTCCATCATTGACTGAATTATCATTATGTGGTACATACTGTACATATACGGCATACCTGATTTCAGAAAGGGAATGAGGTGTATTTACCAATGAATGGAACACCTAATAATGGACATAGTAGTTTCACTTTCTGAAGATTCTTCTCCAAAAGGTGAATGACCAACATTCAGGGAGTCTAGGCAGGGATATTTCAATTTTTGGTGTTAGGACCACATAACAGCTAAGCTCCTTTCAACTCTAAATTTCTGTGCCTGATATTTCTTTTTAGAAAAAAAATGATGGTTAGTAAATTACTAAGTTTCAAGGGCAGACTGACTCTCTTGAAAAGAGGTAACTTTGTACAGCCTCTTCATAGTCAAGAATGAATGTTTTTTATAGTACTTTTAGATAAAGTGATTTCTGGGACTGCAAGGAAATTTGACTTCTGCATTGTTCATAACTGGCTAAGTGAACAATTTTATGTAATTGTGAGGAGATAAAAGACAGTGAAAAGGCTAAAAATCAAATACAGTCTACCATAGACTCTATTTGAAAGGACCTTATTAAGCTAAGTAGAAATAAAATACTCTCTTAGGAACTGAGAAGAGTGTGCTCCAGAGAAAAGCAAAATCAGAGGGTCGTGATGCTGGAAAGGACCCTAGATGTCTTCTAGTTCATTGTTCCCAAGTGTGACTACAGACTGCCTGAGTTTGAGTCCTGACTCTGCCACTTACAAGCTACATGGCTTTTTATAAAGCCTTAACTTCTCTGTGCCACAATTTCCCACCTGTAAAATTAGTATTAAAATGGATGTTGTGAAGATTATATGAGTAAATACAAATAAATAGCTTAGAACAGCACATGGCACCCAGCAAAATTTAGATAAATGTCAGCTGTTGTTATTTTAGGTGTATAGGATGGACTTAAAAAATTAATGTCCGTGTAATTAATGTACACACAAAAATAAATAGCTCATTAACTTGGTTTATTATATAGATATCATTGCTTATGATTATTGTGGGAATGGCATAAAGTTAAGAACACTAGTTTAATTTTTATTTAAGCAAATACTAATACAATTATGTGTGGATATTGCAAAATCATGCTGGTGCTATACAAAAGACTTAAGTACATTCCCCTCAAAAAACAAATGAGATAAATGAGGCCCAAAGAGGAAAAAAAATATTATACAAGAAGTTGAAAGTGAAGCAAGATGAGAATTTAAATCGCTTGAGTCTCAGTTCACTGCCTTTCTAGTCTGTTCTTCTCAGCCTTCCTTCCTACCTCTTACCTACATATCGATTTCTACTTTTGTAGGGACACAGTCAATAGCTCACTTTCTTCAGAGTTCCCTTTTTCTCTGTCCCATCTTACTCATGCTATACATTGAATTTGCTTAGTTTCAATAACAAGCCATAAGAATTAACACTGGCTGACAAAATGAAATGATTATTTAGTCCAAATGTGACAAATAAGGCAAGTGATAGTCATTAAAGGTTAAAAAATAAAGCAAGTAACATGTTTAAATAAGACATGAAAGTAAGAAAGAGCTCTTTTCAATATTCTTCATGCATGAAAAGCATTCCAGTCAGTACTGGAATTGAGCCTCTGTTGGGGTTGAGAAGAAATGATGCCAGGAACCTATGCTGGCTAAGGAAGTAAAATTGCAAGAAATGAAAATCACTGACCATTAATTTTAACTCTTGATAGTAAAATGATGAACATAAAATGAATATGGCTGCATGAATGCCATGCAGAAATTAATTACTCATAGGTATTATGTATTTTTCACTCAAGGAACTCCGTTGTAATGGAAGTGGATATTCACAGTTCAGTGACACTTGCTGTAATAGAAATAGGTAGGGCTCAAATGAAGCATAATAGAACAGATACACAACTCTGTCCAGAAGTTAAAAGAGGATATATCAGTATGCTGACCCTTCAGTTGAACCTTACAGGATAAGTAGAAACTTTTTGGAGGATAATATAAAGGAAGAGCAACTCAAGCTGAGTGTATTAGTTCATTCTCACACTACTGATAAAGACATACCCGAGACTGGGTAATTTATAAAGAAAAAGGGGTTTAGTGGACTCACAGTTCCACATGACCAGGGGGCCTCACAATCATGGCAGGAGGTGAAAGACACATCTTACATGGTGGCAGGCAAGAGAGAATAAGAACCAAGCAAAAAGGGAAACCCCTTATAAAACCATCATATCTTGTGAGACTTACTACCGTGAGAACGGTACAGGGAAAACTTCCTCCATGATTCAATTATCTTCCACTGGGTCTCTCCCACATGTAGGACTTCTGGGAGCTACAATTCAAGATGAGATTTGGATGGGGACACAGCCAAACCATATCACTGAAGAAAGGCAAATATGAAAAGTGAAAGTTGGGTGACTTCAGAGCATGGCAAATCATTTGATATAACTGAATCATAGGGTTCTCATAGCATGGAATAGCGAGGTATCCAGTGGTAAAAGTAGATGCAGGCAGGTGGAGATACAAAGCCAATATTGTTTTTTGTTTTGTTTTGTTTTTATTCCTGTATGAGACATATCTTTTGTACTGAGATTTTTTTCTTTTTTTTCTTTTTCTTTTTTTTTTTTTTTTTTACTTTAAGTTCCAGGATACATATACAGAGTGTGCAGGTTTGTTACCTGAGTATATGTGTGTCATGGTGGTTTGCTGCACCTATTGACCCATCTTCTAAGTTCACTCCCCTCATTCCCCACCCCACAACAGGCACTGGTGTGTGTTGTTCACCCCCCTGTGTCCATGTGTTCTCATTATACAACTACCCCTTATGAGTGAGAACATACAGTGTTTGGTTTTCTGTTCCTGTGTTAGTTTACTGAGGATGATGGCTTCCAGCTTCATCCATGTCCCTGCTAAGGACATAGTCTCATTTTTTTATGGCTGCATAGTATTCCATGGTATATATGTACCACATTTTCTTATCCAGTCTAACATTGATGGGCATTTGGGTTGGTTCCATGACTTAGCTATTGTAAATAGTGCTACAATAAACATACGTGTGCATTTGTCTTTATAGTAGAATGATTTATTTTCCTTTGGGTATATGCCCAGTAATGGGATTGCTGGGACAGATGGTATTTCTGCTTCTAGATCTTTGAGGAATCACCATACTGTCTTCCACAATGGTTGAACTCATTTACATTCCCACCAACAGTGTAAAAGCATTCCTATTTCTCCACAGCCTCACCAGCATCTATTCTTTCTTGACTTTTTAATAATTACCATTCTGGATGGTCCCAAGATGGCCGAATAGGAAGAGCTCCAGTCTACAGCTCCCAGTGTGAGCGATGCAGAAGACAGGTGATTTCTGCATTTCCATCTGAGGCACTGGGTTCATCTCAGTGGGGTTTGTCGGACAGTGGGTGCAGCCCACAGAGCAGGGCGGGGCATCGCCTTACCCAGGAAGTGCAAGGGGTTGGGGAATTCCCTTTCCTAGCCAAGGGAAGCCATGACAGATGGTACCTGGAAAATCAGGACACTCCCACCCTAATACTGCGCATTTCCAACGGTCTTAGCAAACAGCACACCAGGAGATTATATCCGGCACTTGGCTCGGAGGGTCCCATGCCCATGGAGCCTCACTCACTGCTAGCACAGCAGTCTGAGATTGAACTGCAAGGCGGCAGCGAGGCTGGGGGAGGGGCGTCCGCCATTGCCGAGGCTTGAGTAGGTAAACAAAGTGGCTGGGAAGCTTGAACTGGGTGGAGCCCACTGCAGCTCCAGGTGGCCTGCCTGCCTCTGTAGACTCCGCCTCTGGGGGCACGGCATAGCTGAACAAAAGGCAGCAGAAACTTCTGCAGAGTTAAACGTCCCTGTCTGACAGCTTTGAAGAGAGTAGTGGTTCTCCCAGCACAGAGTTTGAAATTGGAGAAAGGACAGACTGCCTCCTCAAGTGGGTCCCTGACCCCTGCGTAGCCTAACTGGGAGACACCTCCCAGTAGGGGCCAACTGACACCTCATACAACCGGGTGTCCCTCTGAGATGAAGCTTCCAGAGGAAGTATCAGGCAGCAACATGTGCCGTTCTGCAATATTTGCTGTTCTGCAGCCTCTGCTGGGGATACTCAGGCAAACAGGGTCTGGAGTGGACCTCCAGCAAACTCCAACAGACCTGCAGCATTTCCAGGGTCATGACTGTTAGAAGGAAAACTAACAAACAGAAAGGACATCCACACCAAAACCCCATCTGCACATCACTATCATCAAAGACCAAAGGTAGATAAAACCACAAAGATGGGGAGAAACCAGAGCACAAAAGTTGAAAATTCTAAAAATCAGAGCACCTCTTCTCCTCCAAAGGAACACAGCTCCTTGCCAGCAACAGAACAAAGCTGAACGGAAAATGACTTTGATGAGTTGAGAGAAGAAGGCTTCAGATGATCAGTAATAACAAACCTCTCTGTGCTAAAGGAAGATGTTCACACCCTTTGCAAAGAAGCTAAAAACCTTGAGAAAAGATTAGACGAATGGCTAACTAGGATAAACAGTGTAGAGAAGACCTTAAATGACCGGATGGAGCTGAAAACCATGCCACGAGAACTACATGATGCATGCACGAGCTTCAGTAGCTGATTCGATCAAGTGGAAGAAAGGGTATCAGTGATTGAAGATCAAATGAATGAAATGAAGCGAGAAGAGAAGTTTAGAGGAAAAAGATTAAAAAGAAACGAACAAAGCCTCCAAGAAGTATGGGACTATGTGAAAAGACCAAATCTACATCTGATTGTTGTACCAGAAAGTGACGGGGAGAACAGAACCAAGTTGGAAAACACTCTGCGAGATATTATCCAGGAGAACTTCCCCAACCTAGCAAGGCGGGCCAACATTCAAATTCAGGAGATACAGAGAATGCCACAAAGATATTCCTCAAGAAGAGCAACTTCAAGACACATAATTGTCAGATTCACCAAAGTTGAAATGCAGGAAAAAATATTAAGGGCAGCCAGAGAGAAAGGGCAGGTTACCCACAAAGGGAAGCTGATCAGACTAAGAGTGGATCTCTCAGCAGAAGCTCTACAAGCCAGAAGAGAGTGGGGACCAATATTCAACATTCTTAAAGAAAAGAACTTTCAACCCAGAATTTCATATCCAGCCAAACTAACCTTCATAAGTGAAGGATAAATAAAATCCTTTACAGACAAACAAATGCTGAGAGACTTTGTCACCACTAGGCCTGCTTTGCAGGAGCTCCTGAAGGAAGCACTAAACATGGAAAGGAACAACCGGTACCAGCCACTGCAAAAACGTGCCAAATTGTAAAGACCATCGATGCTAGGAAGAAAGTGCATCAACTAACAAACTAACAACTAGCAAAATAACCAGCTAACATCATAGTGACATGGTCAAATTCACACATAACAATATTAACTTTAAATGTAAATGGGCTAAATGCTCCAATTAAAAGACACAGACTGGCAAATTGGGTAAAGACTCAAGAACCATCAGTGTGCTGTATTCAGGAAACCCATCTCACGTGCAGAGACACACATAGGCTCAAAATAAAGGGATGGGGGAAGATCTACCAAGCAAATGGAAAACAAACAAACAAAAAAGCAGGGGTTGCAGTCCTAGTCTCTGATAAAACAGACTTTAAACCAACAAAGATCAAATGAGACAAAGAAAGTCATTTCATAATGGTAAAGGGATCAATTCAACAAGAAGAGCTAACTATCCTAAATATATATGCACCCAATACAGGAGCACCCAGATTCATAAAGCAAGCCCTTAGAGACCTACAAAGAGACTTAGACTCCTACACAATAATAATGGGAGACAACCCCCCACTGTCAACATTAGACAGATCAACAAGACAGAAAGTTAACAAGGATATCCAGGAATTGAACTCAGCTCTGCACCAAGCGGACCTAACAGACATCTACAGAACTCTCCACCCCAAATCAAGAGAATATACATTCTTCTTAGCACCACATCACACTTATTCCAAAATTGACCACATAGTTGGAAGTAAAGCACTCCTCAGCAAGTGTAAAAGAACAGAGAACTTATAACAAACCATCTCTCAGACCACAGTGCAATCAAACTAGAACTCAGGATTAAGAAACTCACTCAAAACCACTCAACTACATGGAAACTGAACAACCTGCTCCTGAATGACTACTGGGTACATAACGAAATGAAGGCAGAAATAAAGATGTTCTTTGAAACCAATGAAAACAAAGACAAAACACACCAGAATCTCTGGGACACATTTAAAGCAATGTGTAGAGGGAAATTTATAGCACTAAATGCCCACCGGAGAAAGCAGGAAAGATCTAAAATTGACACGCTAACATCACAATTAAAAGAACTAGAGAAGCAAGAACAAACACATTAAAAAGCTAACAGAAGACAAGAAATAACTAAGATCAGAGAAGAACTGAAGGAGATAGAGACATAAAAAAACCTTCAAAAAATCAATGAATCCAGGAGCTGGTTTTTTGAAAAGATCAACAAAATTAATAGACCACTAGCAAGACTAATAATGGAGAAAAAAGAGAAGAATCAAATAGACACAATAAAAAAATGATAAAGGGGATATCACCACTGGTCCCACAGAAATACATACAAACTACCCTCAAAGAATACTATAAACACCTCTACACAAATAAACTAGACAATCTAGAAGAAATGAATAAATTCCTGAACACATACGCCCTCCCAAGACTAAACCAGGAAGAAGTTGAATCCCTGAATAGACCAATTACAGGCTTTGAAGTTGAGGCAATAATTAATAGCCTACCAACCAAAAAAAGTCCAGGACCAGACAGATCCACAGCTGAATTCTACCAGAGATACAAAGAGGAGCTGATACCATTCCTTCTGAAACTATTCCATTCAATAGAAAAAGAGGGAATCCTCCCTAACTCATTTTATGAGGCCAGCATCATCCTGATACCAAAGCCTGGCAGAGACACAACAACAAAAGAGAATTTTAGACCAATATTCCTGATGAACAATGATGTAAAAATCCTCAATAAAATACTGGCAAACCAAATCCAGCAGCACATCAAAAATCTTATCCACCATGATCAAGTGGGCTTCATCCCTGGGATGCAAGGCTGGTTCAACATATGCAAATCAATAAACTTAATCCGTCATATAAACAGAACCAAAGACAAAAACCACATGATTATCTCAATAGATGCAGAAAAGGCCTTTGACAAAATTCAACAACGCTTCATGCTAAAAACTCTCAATAAACTAGGTATTGATGGAACATATCTCAAAATAATAAGAGCTATTTATGACAAACCCACAGCCAATATCATACTGAATGGACAAAAACTGGAAGCATTCCCTTTGAAAACTGGCACAAGACAGGGATGCCCTCTCACCACTCCTATTCAACATAGTGTTGGAAGTTCTGGCCAGGGCAAATCAGGCAGGAGAAAGAAATAAAGGGTATTCAATTAGGAAAAGAGGAAGTCATATTGCCCCTGTTTGCAGATGCCATGATTGTATATTTAGAAAACCCCATCGTCTCAGCCCAAAATCTCCTTAAGCTGATAAGCAACTTCAGCAAACTCTCAAGATACAAAATCAATGTGCAAAAATCACAGCATTCCTATACACCAATCACAGACAAACAGAGAGCCAAATCATGAGTGAACTCCCATTCACAATTGCTTCAAAGAGAATAAAATACCTAGGAATCCAACTTACAAGGGACATGAAGGACCTCTTCAAGGAGAACTACAAACCACTGCTCAATGAAATAAAAGAGGATACAAATGGAAGAACATTCCATGCTCACGGATAGGAAGAATCAATATCGTGAAAATGGCCATACTGCCCAGGATAATTTATAGATTCAATGCCATTCCCATCAAGCTACCAATGACTTTCTTCACAGAATTGGAAAAAACTACTTTAAAGTTCATATGGAACCAAAAAAGAGCCCACATTGCCAAGACAATCCTAAGCAAAAAGAACAAACCTGGAGGCATCACGCTACCTGACTTCAAATTATACTACAAGGCTACAGTAACCAAAACAGCATGGTACTGGTACCAAAACACACATAGACCAATGGAACAGAGCAGAGTCCTCAGAAATAACACCACACATCTACAACCATCTGATCTTTCACAAACCTGACAAAAACAAGAAATGGGGAAAGGATTCCCTATTTAATAAATGGTGCTGGGAAAACTGGCTAGCCACATGTAGAAAGCTGAAACTGGATTCCTTCCTTACACCTTATACAAAAATTAATTCAAGATAGATTAAAGACTTAAATGTTAGACCTAAAACCATAAAAACCCTTAAAGAAAACCTAGGCAACACCATTCAGGCCATAGGCATGGGCAAGGACTTCATGACTAAAACACCAAAAGCAATGGCAACAAAAGCCAAAATTGACAAATGGGATCTAATTAAACTAAAGAGCTTCTGCACAGCAAAAGAAACTACCATCAGAGTGAACAGGAAACCTACAAAAAGGGAGAACATTTTTACAACCTACCCATCTGACAAAGGGCTAATATCCGGAATCTACAAAGAACTTAAAAATTTACAAGAAAAAATCAAACAACCCCATCAAAAAGTGGGCAAAGGATATGAACAGACACTTCTCAAAAGAAAACATTTATGCCCCCAACAGACACATGAAAAAATGCTTATCATCACTGGGTATCAGAGAAATGCAAATCAAAACCACAACTAGATACCATCTCACACCAGTTAAAATGGCGATCATTAAAAAGTCAGGAAACAACAGGTGCTGGAGAGGATGTGGAGAAATAGGAACACTTTCACACTGTTGGTGGGACTGTAAACTAGTTCACCCATTGTGGAAGACAGTGTGGCAATTCCTCAAGGATCTAGAACTAGAAATACCATTTGACCCAGCAATCCCATTACTGGGTATATACCGAAATGATTATAAATCATGCTGCTATAAAGACACATGCACACGTATGTTTATTGTGGCACTATTCATAATAGCAAAGACTTGGAACCAACCCCAATGTCCATCAATGATAGACTGGATAAAGAAAATGTGGCACATATACACCATGGAATACTGTGCAGCCATAAAAAATGATGAGTTCATGTCCTTTGTAGGGACATGGTTGAAGCTGGAAACTATCATTCTGAGCAAAGTATTGCAAGGACAGAAAACCAAACACCACATGTTCTCATTCATAGGTGGGAGTTGAACAATGAGAACACTTGGACACAGAGTGGGGAACATCACACACAGGGGCCTGTCGTGGGGTGGGGGGAGGGGGGAGGGATAGCATTAGGAGATATACCTAATGTAAATGATGAGTTAATGGGTGCAGCACACCAACATGGCACATGTATACCTATGTAACAAACCTGCACGTTGTGCACATGTACCCTAGAACTTAAAGTATAATAAAAAAAAATTAGATAGTGGTTGTGCTTGCACGACTTTCTGAATATACAAAAAATCACCAAATGGCATACTTTAAAAGGATGAATTTTATGTTATGTGAATTATATTCAAATATTAATAAAACTGTTATAAAAAATAATAATTACCATTCTGATTGGTGTGAGATGGTATCTCATTGTGGTTTTGATTTGCATTTCTCTAATGATCAGTGATGTTGAGCTTTTCTTCATATGTTTGTTGGCTGCGTAAATGTCTTCTTTTGAGCACTGTCTGTTCATAATCGTTTTCCCACTTTTTGATGGGGTTGTTTTTTTCTTGTAGATTTGTTTAAGTTCCTTTAACTTTTGCATATTAGACCTTTGTTAGATAGGTAGATTGTAAAAATTTTTTTCCATTTTGTAAGTTGCCTGTTTGCTCTGATAGGTTTGTTTTTTGTTTTTTTTTTTTTTTTTGAGATGAGGTCTCACTCTGTCACTAGGCTGGAGTGCAGTGGCACAATCTCGGCTCACTGCAACCTCTGCCTCCCAGGTTCAAGCAATTCTGTTTCAGCCTCCTGAGTAGCTGGGACTACAGGCATGCACCACCACGCCCAGCTAATTTTTGTGTTTTTAGTAGAGAGGGGGTTTCACCATGTTGGCCAGGATGGTCTTGATCTCTTGACCTCATGATCCACCCGCCTCAGCCTCCTAAAGTGCTGGGATTACAGGTGTGAGCCACCACGCCCAGCCAATGGTAGTTTCTTTTGCTGTGCAGAAGCTCTTTAATTAGATCGTATTTGTCAGTTTTTGCTTTTGTCGCAATTGCTTTTGGTGTTTTCGTCATGAAATCTTTGCCCATGCCTATGTCCTGAATGGTATTGCCTAGGTTTTCTTCTAGGGTTTTCAGGGTTTTGGGGTTTATGTTTAAGTCTTTAATCCATCTCAAGTTAATTTTTATAAAAGGTATAAGGAAGGGTTCCGATTTCAGTTTTCTGCATATGGCTAGCCAGTTTTCCCACCACCATTTATTGAATAGGAAATCATTTCCCTATTGCTTTTTTTGTCAGGCTTGTCAAAGATCAGATGGTTGTAGATGTGTGGTGTTATTTCTGAGGTATCTGTTCTGTTCCATTGGTCTATGTGTCTGTTTTGGTACCAGTACCATGCTCTTTTGGTTACTGTAGCCTTGTAGTATAGTTCAAAGTCAGGTAGCATGATGACTCCAGCTTTGTTCTTTTTGCTTAGGATTTTCTTGGATATATGGGGTCTTCTTTGATTCCATATGAAATTTAAAGTAGTTTTTTCTAATTCTGTGAAGAATGTCGATGTTAGTTTGATGGGAATGGCATTGAATCTATAAATTAGTTTGGGCAGTATGGCCATTTTCACAATATTGATTTTTCCTATCCATGAGGATGGAATGTTCTTCCTTTTGTTTGTGTCCTCTCTTATTTCCTTGAGCAGTGGTGTGTAGTTCTCCTTGAAGAGGTCCTTCACATCCCTTGTTAGCTGTATTCCTAGGTGTTTTGTTTCCTTTGTAGCAATTGTGAATGGGAGTTCATTCATTATTTGGCTCTCTGCTTGTCTATTGTTGGTGTATAGGAATGCTTGTGATTTTTGCACGTTGATTTTGTATCCTGAGACTTTGCTGAAGTTGCTTATCAGCTTAAGGAGTTTTTGGGTGAGATGATAGGATTTTGTAAGTATATAGTCATGTCATCTGCAAACAGAGACAATTTGACTTCCTCTCTTCCTATTTGAAGGCCCTTTGTTTCTTTCTCTTGCCTGATTGCCCTAGCCAGAACTTCCAATACTATGTTGAATAGGAGTGGTGAGAAAGGGCATCCTTGTCTTGTACCAGTTTTCGAAGGGAATGCTTCCAGCTTTTGCCCATTCAATATGATATTGGCTGTGGGTTTGTCATAAATAGCTCTTATTATTTTGAGATATGTTCCATCAATACCTAGTCTATTGAGAGTTTTGAACATGAAGGGATGTTGAATTTTATCAAAGGCCTTTTCTGCACCTACTGAGATAATCATGTGGTTTTTGTCATTGGTTCTGTTTATGTGATGGATTACGTTTATTGATTTGCGTGTGTTGAACCAACCTTGCAACCCAGGAAGGAAGCTGATTTGATCGTGGTGGCTAAGCTTTTTGATGTGCTGCTGGATTCAGTTTGCCAGTATTTTATTGAGGATTTTTGCATTGATCTTCATCAGGGATGTTGGCCTGAAGTTTTTTGTTGTTGTTGTGTCTCTGCCCGGTTTTGGTATCAGGATGATGCTGGCTTCGTAAAATGAGTTAGGGAAGACTCCCTCCTTTTCAGTTGTTTGGAATAGTTTCAGAAGGTTTGGTACCAGCTCCTCTTTGTACTTCTGGTAGAATTCAGCTGTGAATCTGTCTGATCCTGGACTTTTATTTTTTAGTTGATAGGCTATTACTGCCTCAATTTCAAACTGTTATTGGTCTATTCAGGGATACGATATCATCCTGGTTTCTGGGAGGATGTATGTGTCCAGGAATCTATTCATTTCTTCTAGATTTTCTAGTTTATTTGCATATAGTTGTTTATAACATTCTCTGATAGTAGCTTGTATTTCTGTGGGGTCAGTGGTGATATCCCCTTTATCATTTTTTATTGTGTCTATTTGATTCTTCTCTTTTTTCTTCCTTATTAGTCTAGTTAGCAGTCTATCTATTTTGTTAATTTTTTCAAAAAACCATCTCCTGGATTCATTGATTTTTTGGAGGGTTTTTCATGTTTCCATCTCCTTCAGTTCTGCTCTCATCTTAGTTATTTCTTGTCTTCTGCTAGTTTTTGGATTAATTTGCTCTTGCTTCTCTAGCTCTTTTAATTGTGATGTTAGGGTATCGATTTGAGATCTTTCTAGCTTTCTAATGTGGGCATTTAATGCTATAAATTTCCCTCTTAACACAAAGCCAACATTCTATGCCTGTTCCATGTCACGGATGAGAAAGATGGTCTTATATAGAGGGTCATAAATACCCTTACCCTTGACTTGTCTGTGGTAAAAATATTTACCTATTCATTGATTCATTAGGTTAATCTTTATTCTTCCGTCTATTTTATGATGTTGCTAGTTAACTCAATGCTAATACAAGATAGGAAAGCTGCTTGGCACAGGTTTTAGGAACATATACTTGGTCTATGTCGTCATTTTGGAAGAGCATTTCACGAAAAGTCAGACAAGCAGACTTACAGTTCTCACTGTAACTGTAAAGAACACACTGATCTTCTAAAAAGAGACTGTTTAAAACAAGTAAACATTTATTTCACCACTTCCTATGCAGATACTGTATAGGTCTTCTTGTTCCCACCTCACCATTCAAGGATAGCAGATAATAGTTATGTGAACACTTTCATATGATAAAATGAAAAGAACAATGTTGTTCACTGCTTATAAGTCCGTAAATGTTGCCAATGCCTTTTGTTAATTAGCCAGCACTTCCGACATCATTTCTTTTAAAATCAAGACTCCTGGTTGCTGGCCCTAACATATAGCCCTTTGTGCAAAACTGTGCAGCTATTACAGAAGGGCAGATCTAATGGCTGAAGAAATGACTCGTTTAACCTAGATAGCTTTCTGCCTACAAACTGTAGAAATCATTCCTAAGATTTATTTCAATGCTATTGTGACAATCTCTTTCTAAAATTTCTCCAAATGCTTCGAGTACACTCTCTAATAAAACTCGCTATCATACTTTTTTCATTTTTCCTTGTAATGGGGAATTGAATCCTATAGTTTGCTTTGAGAGAAAAATAATGCTCTAAGATTTTGCACCCGTCAAGAGGGAATAATTCATTTCTGTTATTCTATTTAAATATAAGCCTCCTCAATACTATAAAAAGATGAAATATATATAACAATAAAAAGTACCACATTCCTCTTTCCTTCTCACTGAGCTCTTATTTTTGGTATGGTTCCAACTAGTACATTGAATGTACTTTCAAAATATTTTGTGATTATAAAACATAATCAAAAGTTTCTGAACATTTTTGACTTCAAAAATGCCTGGCACTTCTTTAAAATGTAGATTATTAATCCAGCTTCCTGGGCACTTTCCAGTTTGGGTAATTATATTCCACCTACCTAGGTTCCCTCTGGTGGTTTCAATTTGCATACAGAATTGTTCTTCACTTCCAGTTCTGAATTCTGATGGTGTTTACTTCTATATTGATACTTGTTTCATCAATCTCTCTTCATACCCAGAAGGTTTTATGAAGCTGAAGAAATTACATTTTATACCTTCATATATATGCCCTTCTTTTGATACAAATGCACTTAAGACATACATCCAGCGTTCCATTTAAACTGTCCCCCTTTCTCTTTAATTCCATGGATGCACCCACTCACCCACAGAGTCTACATTTGTTTCTTTCTTTTTCTGTATATTTTTTTCAACTTGCTGGGTTTCTGGCAATGTTATAGGAAACCCATTTAGCAGGAGAATGTAAATTTCTCACTGGGCTATCCATCTCTAGATTAATATTGGCAAGAGTAAATTCTATTTGCTTAAGAAGTCTTAAGAGTGTAAGAAATGGTGAAATTTGTAATAGTTCCACCTGAAAATACATTTTCTAATACAAGAATGACAACAGCAACCACACAGTAATAATAGGTTACATTTATCCAATATTTATTATGGTCAGGCGTCCTACTAAGTGTCTTATATGTAATAGCTCATTTAATTCTCACAAAGTTCCATTAGGCAGGTGCTATTGTTTTCCCTGTTTTAAAGGTGAGGAAAATGAGGCACAGAGATTTTAAATAACTTGCTGAGAGTCACATAGGCAGTAAGTGACAAAGCTGTAATTCAAACCTAACCAATCTGGCTATAGAGTTTATATTTGTATTAGTCAGGATTCTCCAAAGAAATAGAAACAATAGGATGTAGACAGATAGATAGATAGATTTATTGTAAGGAATTGGCTCACATGATTATGGAAGCAGGCAACTCCCAAGATCTATAGGGTGACTCGGCAAGCTGGAGACCCAGGATAGCTAGCTGATGGTTTGGTCCCAGCCTGAGTGTGAAGGCCTGAAAACGGTGAGAGCCAGTGATGTAGTTCCTGTCCTAAGGTAAGCAAGCCTGGGACCCAGAAACAGCCAACGTTTCAGTTTGAGTCTGAAAGCAGGAAAAGAGCTAATGTCTCAATCCAAAGGTAGTCAAGTAGGAAGAATCCTCGCTAATAGAAAGAGGGACAGCCTTTTGTTCTATTCAGGCCTTCAGCTGATGACATGAGGCACAAACATTAGGGAGGACAGGCTGCTTTAAGTAATCTACCAATTCAAACATTAATCTCATTCAGAAATACCCTCACATAAACATCCATCATGTTTGATCAAATATCAGGACACCCTGTGGCCCAGTTAAGCTGACATGTAAAATTAATCATCACTATAGTTTTAACCACTATTCTAATATTTCAGTTATGTGATATCCCAGTAATGAAAGATGATACAGGGTATATTTTCCTATTTTTGAGCATGAGTTGAAAACATGTTATTATTTCTTAAGGGATGGTTGGTCATAAAACATAATTTGTGCTTATCCGAATATTTTGAAGCCAACTAATCTCCAAACTCTCTTAAATCAAATCCATGATACAGATTTCTGTGGCCAAAAGAGGTAAGAAACTTGGTTTTCTAGCTTTCCAAATGCTAAGAAACCATGTTTCCTAGCAACACTATGTGGATCCACATAAGGAATTTTCAAATACCATTTATAGTAAGTTCTTTTTATTCCCTACATTGCCACTTCACTCCAAACTCGTGATTACTAAAGAGAAAATGAGCTTTAAAATCTTTAAGTAATGTTCTTAAGAGGACATCATAGTGTTTAGCCAAAATGAATGCTGTTTGTAGTACTGCTTAGGCTTATTTAAAATTCTGTAGAGCTTCACTTTATTTTGTTCTCATTGCTACACCAATTGTAATATATGGCTATTACAAAAGGTTGTTAGGATTCAACAATGAAAACTTCAGTGATTGTCCTGAAATAAAATGGACAAAGTATAAGCACCATTATTTATATTTTATTTTATATGCATGTATATTTATGTATTTATGTGTGACTAGATGTATGTGTGTTTATCTAAATTAATGTGTATACATATGTGCACATACACATCCATTAAGATGCACCACTTGATTCCTAAAGACAAGACTCACACTTAGTGATTTTTAACCTTGAAAATCCTGTGGCAAGCGTGACTTTCAGCTGATAATATCAGATTTTATAGGGCAATAAAAATTAATGAAAATATAAGAGTGTTTCAATATGTGGAAAACTATTAATGACAACAGATTAAAGGGAAAAAACATAACATTAACTCAGTAGGAGCTTAAGATATATTTGATAAAATTCCACACTCATAAAATTGAAAAATAAACCAAATTAGCAAACAATAAATGGAAGATAAATTTTTAAATTGACAAAAATTATCTATCTAAAACATAACTGCTCTTATTTAAAATATAATGGCACCCTGGCCAATGCAATGAGATAAGAAAAAGAAATACAAGGCATAATGGTTGAAAAGGAAAACATAAACTGAAATTACATGGGATTTACAAGGTTGCAACCATAGAAAACCTAAAAGTAACTACAAACTATTAGGGAGTTTAGCCAAGTTCCTAGCTGTAGGATTAATACATGAAAACTGATAGTATTTGTAAATACCTGTAGTATACACATCTATTACATACAGTGTATATGTTATATATATGTTATATATAGTACACAGGTAACATATATGTTATATATAGTATACATATATACTATATATATTATACAAATATAGTATTCTTCCTACATAATAACAATAAATCTATAAATTACCTAGGCACAAATCTAATAAAATGTGTGAAAGACATTTGTGGAAAAAAATACAGAACAGTTTTGAAGGATATAAAAATGGAAACAAATGATACCATAGACCGTATCCAAAATGGCTTGACTTAATATCATAGAGATGTTATTCATCTCTCAATTTACAGTATAAAACCATTATCATATTTCAACAAAGTTTTTCTTGGATCTTAACAAGCATATTCTAAAATTAATGAGGAAAAACAAGGAGCCAAAATTAGCTTGAAAATATGGGAGAACTTGCTTTGTCAGCTATCAAATCTTATAAAACTATTAGTAATTAAGATGATGTGGAATTAATACAGAAATAGACAAATGATAATGACATGGAAAAGACAGCCTAGAAGCAAATCCATTCATAAATGGAAATTGAAGGACAAACATTTGTGTACCAGCCCCTATTCGTGTAATCAAATATTATATTGCAGTATTTTCTTTATTTTAAAAATATAAAGCCCCTTGTCAACTTCTTTACCAACCTAATTCATGGAAGATGATAATCAACACATTTAAAAATGAAGTATGAGAAATAGATTACAAAGTAATACGTAGGGTGCTTCAAATGTATCTGATATGTTATGTCTTAATTCTCTGCAGCAAATTCATAGAGCTATGTAGTGATTGCTCTGATTCTTGTTCTCTATACTTTCTATAGAATTATAATATTTAAATCCATTTTTTAAAACCTAATATAAAAAAAAATAGCTACCTCCAGGTCCAGATATAGTTAAACGAGTCACAATCATTCATTTGTTGCTATAATCATTTGTTTAATCAGCTATCAGCAGAAGATAGATCAGGTTGATAGAGAACAAGGCTTATTTGATGTTGTGTTGTTTGAACTATTAGTCGAGGGAGTCCTCCATAGAAAAGACTACTGAACCAGTGATTGGGAGACATGAATTCTCTAGTCTCAACTCTGAAACAAATTGGCTGTGTGACCTCCAGCAAGAATTAGCCTTTGGAGAATTGTTTTTTCCACTACAGCTAAATAAAAAGGTTGGCCTAGATCACATTTGATGTAGCAAACCTCATTAGAAATTGCTGGTTTTTGAGCTCTTATATCAGCATGTCAATTCTTGAAAGAAAAAAAAAAAAAGACATTCAGTTGAGCTAAGCTCCAGAAAGAATCAAAAAGCACAAAGCAGGTGTTTTTCCACCACAACTCTCACTACCCAACTCCCTCCCCTATCTCTCATGCACACACACAAACTTCTTTGCCTCTTCCTTCTCATTTTCCCATAAAATGACAAGGAAGTGTCTTTCTCTTATTATAATCTTTTTCTTTGTCCAGGCTCTCCAGGACTGTCTGTTCACTGCCTTTTTCTGTTTCTTTTCCTGCAAACCTTTATATATAGTTTGAACTCAAGATTCAGGGAGAGTTTCACCCACTCTCTTGGGACCTTTGTTTGACTCCAGGTTATTCACCCTTTCTCTATTCCAGTGTCAAGCCATTTTCCTTGGTCTACACTGCTTTCATTCCTACTTGTCGAGTTTTTGTCAGATATGCATACTGGCTACATTTTTGCATATAAACCTGGATTTTCCTCCCTGAAAAGAGACTTAAAGAAATTAGAGGCCATTTGAAATATTATATCATGCAATCCTGAAGAATCCAACAATCACAATTATACAGTTTTTCCTGTGCTAAAATAAAATGATTCTAAATTCATTCTGTCCCCACCTTCAGTCTAATAAGCAGAGTTGATCCTGGAAGGAAAAACTATTTTGAATTCATGCATTTTAATTGACCTTAAGTGCAAAAGTTAGAAGAAGGCAGAGCCAGGGACGACGAGGACCGTTACATTGTACTTTCCAAAGTTGTGGATGCTACAAACCTGGGAGTGGAGTAATGGCTTAACTGATTGATGACAAAATCAAGATGCAGCATGATCTCCAGAGGCTATAACACTAGATAAAAACCATTAGAATGAAATTTACTAAGGATAAATATAAAATCCTTCCTTGAGGTTAAAAAAAGTCAACTGTATAAGAACAGATCACTAAATATGTGAAAATGAACACTAGATATGTGAAAATGAAATAGGAAATTTAACCAAGCTGGTTTGCAAAGAGATGCAGCTTTAACAAAGTGCTCATAAAATTATACTGCATTGGGAAAAGGACAGTGACCAGATCACCAGAAGTGGTAGCCTCTTTGGACCTGGTTAGCACATATTTATTTAAGAGTTTTAAAATGTCTTTGATATGCTAGACAGCATCCAGTGGATAAAAACTTGGATAATCTAGAAACCAACTGTCATGTAAAACCATCATCAGAAACTATCCCCCTATTCAATTACATGAAGGGCTCCAAATACCCTTATGTGTTGCTTATCTAGTAAAGGATTCAGTGGTGAAAGTTATGGGGGTGGGGGTAGGGAGACACACAAGAAAACACTTTCTAAATATTCAGCTTGTTCAGTGATGGAAAAACCTGCCTAGTAAAGTCTTTGCTAGGGGTTACAACAGAGATTTACTAGTGTTTGATGGCATCGGGTCTAGAGACCCAGGAATGGCTGAATGCTTCCTTCTCGGTCATCCCCTACCCCACTTGCACCTTGTGAGGTTGCTGAGGGAGCAGTACACAAGAAACAATAACAGTGAACGTTTAAAAATTACTTTATTAACAACTCCTCCAATAACTGTTGGTGATGAACTTCAGGAATTTCTGGATTGAAGCACAACACTAAGACCTTCTTTTCTTCCTGCCTTGCCCCCACCATATCCTCCCAAAATCTAAATTATAGGTCCAGAAAACCCCTGGAGTTCAAATTCTTGTGCATAGTCAAAATGCTTTATGAAAGTAAAAAGCATCCCCCAAAGTGTAGTTAAATTTCTGTTATGGAAATGGAAGTTAAAGAAAAAATAGATTTCAGTTCAACAGGGGAGGACATTTTACCATTTATGTAGGTTTCCATTAAAGGAGTTCACTGCTTTAGAAAGAAATGGGTTCTCCATTACTGGAGTCTGAATATTGTATGGCAGAGAAGTTGCTGGATGATTCAAGCCTTTAATGAAGTATAGAACCAGGTGATTTTAAAGATGCCTTCCTACCCTGGGCTTCTTTGATTCTAGGCTCCTTTCTGTGGTTATTCAAGCTTTCTTGACCATTGCTATGTATAGAGAGAATCCCCTATTTGACTCCTGATTTTAGCTGCAGTAACTTCACAAGAATTTTGATGAAACAAGATTTCTTGTTATATTTGTATTTCCAGGGATTCTGAGAGTAAGAATCTTTATATTCCTTTCTAGAAATATTGAGTTTTTCTCTGTCCTTGTAACTGTAAAGAACCACTTTTTTCAGAACTAAAATATTCCCACAATCCTCTATCCTATTGCTAGACAGCATCATTATGCTAGGGAAACAATATTTTGAGATTGTTCTACTGTCCAAAGCTTTTGTCATCAATTTAGTGATAATTCCTGACATGAGTCAAATAATTATGAAATAATGTAATTTTATTTAAATTGATATCAGCAGAAATATACAATTTGTAAAATAGGTACTGATATAGTTTGGATGTTTGACCCCTCCAAATCTCATGTTGAAATGTGTTCCCCAATGTTGGAGATGGGGCCTGGTGGGAGGTGTTGGGTTCATGGGGGTAGATCCCTCATGAATGGCTTGGTACCCTCCCCACAGTAATGACTTCATGTGAGAACTGATTGTTAAAAAGAATTTAGGACCTCCCCCATCTCTCTCTCTCTTGCTCCCTCTCACACCATGTGATACACCTGCCCCCCACTGCCCTTGGCCTTCTGCTATGATTGTAAGCTTCCTGAGGCCTCACTGGAAGCAAATGCTGGTGCCATGATTCCTGTATAGTCTGCACAACCATGAGCCAATAAGCCTCTTTTCCTTATAAATTACCCAGTCTCAGGTATTCCTTCATAGCAATGCAAAACAGACTAATATGGATACATTAACCTTTTTTATGAATTCAAGGGAATCTCAAAGTACACATTCATTGCTAAAGATCAGGATGACTTCCTACCAAATTCAGAGATGAACAAATTACAATGGACTACTAAAATATATTATTTAATATATTATAAGAGATCACCATCAGACGTATTCCCAGAGCCTATGATAAACAGAGATCACTCAGAAAGCTAGGCAATTCTCAATTGTTTATTGATATATGAGTTCAGGGTGGCAGAGAAAATGTGCATCATTAGAATCCAAGAATATCTCATTTTATCCCTTATTTTCAGCCTTCTTTTCAATCGAAACTCTTTGTAAAGCTGTCAGCAGGAACAACATTGTCACAAATAAATGAGTTTCACCTCCTAACTCATGCTCTCTGAGAGGCAAAAACTAGTAAAAGAAAACAGTAGAAGGGGGAAAGGAAAGCCAAGAATCAGCACTGCACAAAGAGTGCGCAATTTTAAATTATAAGAAAATATAATAGACTAGAGAAAGAGAACCTTCTGCTCAAATGGAAACTACCGCGTTAAGAAGACCCTCCCAGGTCCCTCTATTTAAAACAGTCTCCTGCAAGAATGGTCATAATTTTAAAAAATCAAAAAATAATAGATGTTGGCATGGATGTGGTGAAAAGGGAACACTTCTACACTGCTGGTGGGAATGTAAACTAGTACAACCACTACCGAAAACAGTATGGAGACTCCTTAAAGAACTAAAAGTAGAATGACCATTTGATCCAGCAATCCCACTACTGGGTATCTATCTAGTGAAAAATAAGTCATTATATGAAAAGGACACTTGCACGTGCATGTTTATAGCAGCAGAATTCGCAATCACAAAAATATGGAACCAACCTAAATACCCATCAGCCAATGAGTGGATAAAGAATACCATGGAATACTGCTCAGCCATAAAAAGGAATGAAATAATGGCATTCTCAGCAACCTAGATGGAGTCGGAGACCATTATTCTAAATGAAGTAACTCACGAATGGAAAATCAAACATCATATCTTCTCACTTATATGTGGGAGCTAAGCTATGAAGATGCAAATGCGTAAGAATGATATAATGAATTCTGGGGACTTGTGGGGAAGAGTGAGGTGGGTGAGGGATAAAAGACTACACATTGAATACAGTGTACCCTCCTTGGGTAATGGGTGCACCAAAATCTCAGAAATCACCACTGAAGAACTTATCCATGTAACCAAACACCACCTGTTCCCCCAAAACTATTGAAATACGTAAAAATAAAATAAGATAAAATAGTCTCTGTGTTCTTCTACTTTGCCTTATTTTTCTTTATACAATTTATCAATACTGAAATATTTCTTGTTTGATTTTTTTTAAATTTGTCTACCTCTCTAGGATGTGTACAGGCACCTTTTCTGATTCACCACTGAAACCCCAGAGTTTAGAACAGTGTTGGGGCATAGTACAACCTCAATAAATATTTGTTTTAAGTAGATAGATATACATAAATGATTGATGGATTGATTGGTCACTAGAGCCTCAAGTGGGAGGTTGACTAAGAAAATATTTAGAATAGACTGTTTTTCTCCTTGAAACAGAAAAGTAAGTATCTGGAACAGATGGCCAATTGACTGACCAAACTTGCATTTCATCTATGATGTGTTTATAAATTTAGATTTGTAAGGCAAGTCCATGACTTCCAATAATATATACACCTTCCCCATGTAACAAATGTAATTTTTTAGGTCAGCAGTACTGCTGTGTACATTTCTAATCACATGGCTGTCTTAGAGGTTGCTGTATTGCCACATATAAGTATTATGTACCTTTTGTTCAGATGTGACTATTCTGACCGGTGTGTGCGTTTGCTAGGATTACTTAATCATGAGGTGGCCCTTGTGCACATTTCATAAAAGCCAACATTTGAACTCAATTAGCCTAAAGAACATAATAACTAATCTTCTGGACCTCTCATGGCACTAGATTTTAAGCTCTTTTGAAATTTAGTTTTATAGTCAGCTTTTTAATGTCATCTCTATTTTCAGTGTGCTTTGGATTATGTAGAATGTGTTTTATTGATTAGATGATGAAAAGCAAGTGAAAACTAAATTTGTTTGTATTCATAACTTTATACTTGCATAAGAGAGGAAAAGCCAAATCTATGCTGCCAAATTTTATTCTTTATGTCACTTAACAGTGTGGTCCTTTTTGTTTGAAATATTTGATAGGTGATACTAAGAAAGTCAGTGAATAAAGGGGAATTAGGAAGATTCTTAGATGAATTTTTCTCTTTCAAGCCACTATAATAATTCATGTGCCTAACATATCACTGAAGCACAATGTCATCTGAATTCCCCATTCATTTCTTGTCTAAAAATCTGAATAACATGATCTCCATTGACCTTGGATGACTATTTTCAAGGGGAATCAGAGTTTTTTCAACTCTGAAAAAACATTTCCTTTCACTGAGCTCTCTTGACATTAGTAGCTAAATAAAATGAAATGGTAATGCTACTGTTGTTTTGTTTTAAGGCAAATGGATACATTCTTTTGTGTAATGCATGTGTTCCTGGGAGGAGAGGGCATAAAGCATGTTTTAGTAAATAGCATCATGTTTTAAATATATGGAAAAAATTTAGTGTTTAGATAACACTGCGGCAAAATTCCCCTGTAAATCAATTCTTTTGTCATGTATATAATTGCACATCATTTATTCCAAAAAATCTGATTTTCATGTAAAAAATCTTTTCATATGAACTAAATCAGTACTGTTATTCCATTGGAAAGAGAATATCTCCATCTGTGAACACTTTGTGACCCTCTTCTTAACAGAGAGACAGGCCAAGTTAAGAATTGGTGATATTTCCCACACCTGTTTTCTGTGTTTCTGCTAAGAAAACCTTCTACTGTACACACTTCTCCCACCTAGAATTGCTTGGCCTTCCTGATACATCATTCCCACTTCACTTGAACAAATTATATCCTCTCCCCGCTTTTAAATGCAGTCTCCTGGTTGACCTTTTCAAAGACTAACCTCATTTGACCCCGATCTCTCCAATGCCTTACCGTTGCTTTATGCCTTTTTTTATATAACACTGTGCACTTTTTTATACAAGTATTATTTAATAGCTGTAATTATGTTTATAAATTTTGCTATTTCCTGATGATTTTATGGTTATGTTTTTCATTTTTGTGTATTTTTTCCTAAGAGTTCATCTTTTTCTGACTTTGGGAAACCAAGTCTATTGGCTCACTCAGTGCCTGGTTCATAGCATATACTGAATGTTTTTGAATGAACCAGTGAATGAGTAAATCTATTATGTACATTTAATACATAAATGTATTTTGAATGAATGAATGAGTGGTAAAATTCTTTTGATCACAGATTTTTCCCTTTACTCCATTTCTATATTCTAAAATGGTCCACTAAATGCATTATAATACATAATATCTGTTCAACAGCTCTTTGTTTCTTTACTGTGTGAGTGGTAATTCTACCCATGTATTAAAAAGATAACTTAGTTTGTCAAAGTTTTTTTCTTTTTTCCTCTGGTGTAATGGTTAATTTTATGTCAACTCGACAGGGCCAAGAGATCCCAGAGAGCTGGTAAACATTTCTGTGTATGTCTATGTGGGTCCTTTTGGAAGAGATTAACATTTGAATCAGTACACTGAGTAAAGACAATCTGCCCTCACAAGTGTGGATGGGCATCACTTAATCTGTTGAGAGCCCAGATAGAATGAAAAGGTGAAGGAAGGGCTAATTTGCTCTCTTCTTGAGCTGGGACATCCATCTTCTCCTGCCCTTGGACATCAGAGCTCCTGGTTCTTGGGCCTTTGGACTCTGGGACTTACACCATTGGCTCCCCGGTTCTCAGGGATTCGGACTCAGGCTGAAGTACACACCAGCTTTCCTGGTTCTCCAGCTTGCTGGTGGCACCTCATGGGACTTCTCAGCCTCCATAATCATGTGAGCCAATTCCCATAATAAATATCCTCTTTTATATCTCTATATAGCCTATTAGTTCTGAAACCGAATACATCTAGTCACCAAATAGCACTTTTAAATTTTTTTCTAGCCTTTACATGTGCATCAAAATACTACCTAAACTGCACAGCCAAAGTATGCCTCTAAACCTTCACATTTGTGCACCAAACCAGATCAAGGCTGAACCATAGAAAGAATAAGCAAAAGTGAAGTTATATGCATTTTATCCACCTCTTACCCCTACTGCATTTTGAACACAACATTTTACTTGCTTAAATTCTCCAGAACAGTTGGGCATGCGCCCTTTTATTAGTCTCTAGTCCCCTGTTGATAGGAAAGTGATTTGTAAATATATAAACAAAATTGTACTGCAAGCAAAAATGTAGATGCTCCATGGAGTTTATTATAATGGGCTTTGGTCTATGTTTTCTGTGTTGTTTTTTTTTCTTATTTACAAATCTGAACTTCTGTGATGTTCTAAACTTAGTGTATATTCAATAAGTGTTGTGAGAGAAAACAAAAGGCCCAGCATAACATGTCATCTACATCACATGTAGCATTGGGATGATAGTTTACCTGTAATTATCTATAATTTACATCCTTCTAAAATGATAATGAGCTATATTTGTCCTATTTTAGCAACCATTCATTAGATGTATCTGTAGGTCTGTATGAACTCATTGGTACATCTTTTAGATATCCTTCCTTCAGGCCTAATTCGTTGGGGATTTTAATACCCTTGATTAGATTTCCAATTTTACTCCTTTTAATACAGATTTTTGTCATCCCCATAATTAATTAAAACATTTTTATTTTTCTAAAGCATAGTAATCGGCTGGCAGTGGCATAGGTTCCATCATCTTTAGGCTGTGCTATTCAAATCAGGCTTTTAGCATTCAATGTGGCTTGTCCCAAAATTGATTTGATTACAGCCATCTGTATTGACCATGAAGGCAAACTCAATGTGATTTGCCCACCAAGCATAGGAACAGCAATAAGTTCAGATCATTCATTGTTCCTTTCCAGGAAAGGCAAGAAATCATTAAAGCAAGTGTTTATCACTGGAACTGTGCAGGCAGGGTCATGTCAATACCTAATATCAAAAAGAAAATATAAAAGGCTTAACAAAATGGAAAAAAAGGGATTTTTAAAAAATTACTTATTTGGAAAAGTGTATTAGTTGATTAATCTATTTCCCAAATATGGGTATGCATATAGATATGTCCTAACTTCTATTGTCAGAGTGTGATCTTTGGAAAATAGGGTAACTGTTTACTGTGAAAGTTAGATCATTGAAAGTTAAGGTTTTATAGTTACAACAGCAACCACAAACACATTACTGGAAAGCAACAGGATAGAAGCTTAGGACTAAGAAACATTTAAAAGTGATTATATTTGTTATAGTTTTCATTTTTATTACAGTTCAAGAGGAATAAAGAAAGAAAAAGCATAAAAGTAATTTATGGAAAGGTTTGCTATGAAAAGTATGCCTTTATTTCATGATATTGACATCTTAATGTTTCATATTAACTCACAAGCTCTCCTTCCTGCTCTTCAGAAGCTACAAGGCTGGGTGCAGTGGCTAACACCTATAATTCCAGTGCTTTGGAGGCTAAGGCAGAAGAATTGCTTCAGGCCAGGAGTTCAAGACCAGCCTGGGCAACATAGCGAGACCTCATCTCTACAAAAAATAGAAAACTTAGCCAGGCATGGTAGTGCACACCTGTAATCCCAGCTACTTGAAGGGCTGAAGTGGGAGGATTACTAGAGCCCAGGAGTTCAAAGCTGCAGTGAGCTATGATCGTGCCATGACACTCCAGTCTGGGTGACAGAGTGAGACCCTATCTATCTCAAAAAAAAAAAAAAAAAAAAGTAACAAACATGAAATAGGATAAATGGCCTGTGGCCAAAATTGCAAAAACAAATAATATAATAACTGATAGGTCAGCTATAGCCTTGTGTTTCCAGATTCACAGAGACAGAAATTTTATGCTAACAACTTGTTTTAAAAAACAGAAATGTCTATAAAAACAGAAAATGAACAATTTCAGTCTCATTGCCCTGGTTACTGAAAGATTGGAAAATTGGGTTGTAGAGGATATAGAAACCATTCTTAGTTTTTAATATTAATATTTTATAACTTAATAGTATACTTTAATATTTGTATAGCCTAAGTATATAGGCTATGGCCAGATTGACAGGATTAAGCTGAAATCCGATTCTCTTCACTTACTGATGTAATCTAGGCCAAATTACCCTACCTGAGCTTTATTGATAAAATGAAGAAAATAAGAGTCCCTACCTCATAGGATTGATACAAAAATAAAGTAAGGACATGCATATTTCCTGGTTCCTGGTTGTATTAGTCTGTTCTCACACTGCTAATAAAGACATACCCAAGACTGGGTAGTTTATAAATGAAAGAGGTTTAATGGACTGACAGTTCCAAATGGCTAGGGAGACCTCACAATCATGGCAGAAGGCAAAGGGGAAGAAAGATACATCTTACATGGTGGCAGACAAGAGGACATGTGTTGGGGAACTCCCATTTATAAAACCATCAGATCTCATGAGACTTGTTCACTACTATGAGAACAGTATGGGGGAAACCGCCCCCATGATTCAATTATCTACACATGGCCCTGCCCTTGACACGTGGGGATTATTACAATTCAAGGTGAGATTTGGGTGGGGACACAGCCAGACCATATCATTGGTACATAGGAAACATTCAATAAATGAAAGCTACTATAGTTATTCAAACCATGAATTATTAGTTGTTTTACATCCCGTTAGCTTTATTCCTGACATGTACAGACATCTGACAGGTATAGACAGATGACAGATACAGGCAGAGTATACAGAAAGAGGAAGTTTGACTAGAAGAGCCAGTGGTCTTCATTCAAAGTGTTTCTGTCTAATGCCTTGGTGCAGAAGGCCACACGTACAGACACACACACCCCTTACATGTTAATGTCACATAGGATTATAAAAACGTGGATTAATTAAAAACAAAGCAAAAAAAAAAAAGGTCTCTAAGCCACAGGGAAACTTGGTTAAAAATCTGGAGATTTAGATTGATCGTGAAGAGTTATATTTAAACATGATTACCATGTTGCCAGTGGGAAGTGCTTCTTAGAATAATCAGGTTTGAGAAGGCTAATAATAGAACACTAGATCTGGAGTTGCCTGTGAGTCACTTGGAAGGGGAAAGCTAAGCCCACCATGAAGCCTAGGTATTGAATGAAGGCCACATAAGGACCACGGTAGAACAAAATCAGGGGAAAAAAGCTGACCATTTCCACAATTTCCAGTCTCTTCAGTTGTGACTTTTCCTTCAAGCAATTGAAATTGTAAAATCTGTGACTTCTTGAAGGATTGAGACTCTGTTTTATTCATTTCTTATCTCCATTGCCTAGCACAGTTCCTAACATGTAGCTGGTGCTCCACACAAGTTTGGTGGGTTCAATGAATGAAGGTTCTCAGTGAGAGAAATAGCTCAGCAAATAAAATTCTATGTTTATGCTACTACAAAACATTTTGAAACAGCCTTAGGTTTTGTATCTGTGTTGTATGATCTCATTAAGGATAAAATCTTATTTATACCTTTGCAACATGGATAGGGCTCAAGAAATTGATTTCATTGTTTGCTACTTTAAGCAATCAAGGACAAAAATAAAGTAGGTTTTAATTGCTGCCTCTGTCTGTCAAAATTATGACTAGTATATATTTTTAATTAAATATTATTTAGGAAATACCTATAATTTCTCATGGACCTGAAACTTTCTGCCTTTTATCTGTGCAATGTTTGGGGAAAGATTTTATTTGTTCTAGATATTCACATTCCTAAAGTAATCAGGAATAACTCTAATGTGAGACCTATTTAAATTCTGCTAACAAAGCTAATGAGCTAAATTGAGATGTTTAGTTTAAAAACCAAAAATCTATGTTTCTGAAATGCCATAATCTAGCCCAACGCAATTCATAATCTTCAAGAGAACTACAGCTTTAAGTCACAGTCAAGTCCCTACAGTCTTCCCAGAGAACTATCATTTCATAAATAAGTTAACATATTCTAGTTAATATTATATATTTTCATACTAGTTGAATCTTTACTTAAATGCACATTTGTCAAATAGTCAATCATTCGACAAATATTTAGTATCTGCTTATCAAAGGCACTTTTTGGCTTCAGGGATACAAACTGAATAAGACAAGCAAGGTCTCTACTCTTTTCTCACATTCTAGTTGGCTAGACAGATAATAAGCAACAAAATAAACAAATAGGCAAGATTAATTTCAGATGATAATTAATGCTGTTAAGTCAACAAAACAATGCTTTGATATAAAGAGATGAGGGATATAAATTTAAATTGGGTAATCAAGGAAAGATATCTCTGAGGATGTTACTTTTGAGCTGAAATCCGAATGATACAAAGGAGCCAGCCATCGAAAGATCCCTGTAAAGAGAAAAGAAGATAAATGAACCAATGAACAAAATACAAAAGTCTTAAAGTGATGATTAGCTTTTGATTTTAAAAGACCAGAAAAGATGCCAACCCAATCAAAATCCCAGCAGGCTTTTGTAGAAATTAGCAAACTGATCCTCACATTCATATGGAAATGCAGAATAATTTAAAAACAACTTTGAAGAAAATTAAAGCTGTAAGACACACCAACTGACTTCAAGATATAGTATAAAGTCATGATATTTAAGACCATGTGGTATCAATGTAAAAATAAATAGATCAATGAAACAAAATACAAAGTCCAGAAACAGATCCACATTTATATGGTTAATTGATTTTTAACAAAGGTTTGACTCAATGAATAAAGGAAAGTCTTTTCCACAAATTTTCTGGAAAAATTGGATATGGTTTTCAAAAAAAAGGATAAAAGCACTCATCTATACCTTATACCATATTAAAAATTAAATATTTTGCAAAGATAAATATAAAGCCGAAAACTCTAAAATTGCTAGCAGAAAACATAAGAGAAACACTTTTTGACTTTGGGTTAGGCAAAGATTTCTTAAAAATGACACCTTAGCAAACTAACACAGGAACAGAAAACTGAATACCACATGTACTCACTTATAAGTGGGAGCTAAATTATGAGAATACACGACTCATAGAGGGGAAAAGTACACACTGGGGCCTTTTGGAGGGTGGAGGGTGGGAGGAGAAAGAGGATCAGGAAAAATAACTAATGTGTACCAGGCTTAATACCTGGGTGTGAAGTAATCTGTACAACAAACCCCCATGACGCAAGTATACCTATATAACAAACCTGAACATGTACCCCTGGACTTAAAATAAAACTTTAAAAGAATAACACTGAAAGTATAATCCATAAAAGAAAAATTTGATATATTGAACTTAATCAAAATTAAGAACTTCGGCTTTCTGAAAAACATTGCAAAGACAGTGATGACAAACCACTGACTGGGAGAATATGTTTCCAATTATCATATCTTATAAAGGAGTTAATATGGAAAATGTGAAGAACTGTCAAATCCAGTAATAAGGAAACAAATGACAAATTTTTTTTAAATGAGCAAAAGATTTAATGGACACCTATCCATAGAAGATAGCAGATATTCAGATGACAAATCAGCATGTGAAAAAAATACTTCCTATCATTAGCCATTGGGCTAATATATACCTGTTACAAAATTTCAAATTAACAGCTGATCATACCAAGTGTTAGTGAACATGTGGAGTAACTGGAACTCTCATACATTGCTGGTAGGAATATAAAATGGTATAATCACTTTGGAAAATGGTTTGGCTGTATTTTTAAATGTTAAACATCTACCTACCACATGACTCAGCCAATTGTTTTATGGGTACATAGTGCATGTATGCATTTATGGGGTAGATGAGATACTTTGATCCAGGCATACAATGTGTAATTATCAGGGTAAATGGGCTATCTATCCCCTCAAGCATTTATTATTTCTTTGTGTTACAAACCTTCCAATTATATTGTTTTAGTTATTTTAAAATGTGCAATAATTATTTGGGAAGCTGAGGTGGGCAGATCACCTGAAATCAGGAGATTGAGACCAGCCTGACCAACAAGGAGAAACCCCGTCTCTACTAAAAATACAAAATTAGCCGGGCATGGTGGCACATGCCTGTAGTCCCAGCTACTTGGGAGACTGAGGCAGGAGAATTGCTTGAACCTGGAAGGCGGAGATTGTGGTGAGCCAAGATCGCGCCATTGCACTCCAGCCTCGGCAGCAGGAGCGAAACTTTGTCTCAAAAAAAAAAAGTGCAATAATTTATTGTTGACTGTAGTCACCCTGTTATGTTATCAATTACTAAATCTTATTTATTGTTTATAACTGTATTTTTATATCCGCTAACCATCCCCATTTCTCCTCCTGCCCCTACTACTCTTCCCAGCCTCTGGTAACCATCATTCTATTCTCTGTCTCCGTGGATTCAATTGTTCTAAATTTTAGCTCCCACAAATAAGTGAGAACATGTGAAGTTAATCTTTCTGCACCTGGCTTATTTCACTTAACATGATGTCCTCCAGTTCCATCCATGTTGTTGCAAATGACAGGATCACATTCTTTTTTATGGCTGAATAGTACCACATTATGTGTATATACCACATTTTCTTTATCCATTTATCTGTTGATGGACAAAAGGTTGCTTCCAAATTTTGGCCATTGTAAACAGTGCTGCAATAAATGTAGGAGTGCAGATATCTGTCCTATATACCTATTTCATTTCATTTGGGTATATAACTAGCACTGGGATTGCTGGAACATATGGTGGTTCTATTTGTAGTTTTTTAGTATCCTACATATTTTTCTCCATAGTCCTGTACAAATTTGCATTCCAGCAAACAGTTTACGAGGGTTCCCTTTGCTCCACATCCTTGCTGGCATTCATTATTACTCGTATTTTCGGATAAACATCATTTAAACTGGGGTGAGATGCTATCTCATTGTAGTTTTGATCTGCATTTCTCTGATGATCAGTGTTGTTGAGTATCTTTTCACATACTCGCTTGCTGTTTGTATGTCTTCTTTTGATAAATGTCTATTCAGATATTTTGCCCGTTTTTAAATCAGAGTATTAGGTTTTTATCCTATAGAGTCGTTTGAGCTCCTTATATATTTTGGTTATTAATTCCTTGTCAGATGAATAGTTTGCAAATATTGTATCCCATTCTGTAGGATGCCTCTTCACTTTGGTAATTGTTTCCATTGCTTTGCGGAAGCTTTTTAACTTGATGTGATCCCATTTGTCCATTTTCACTTTGCTTGCCTGTGCACGTGGGATATTACTCAAGAAACTTTTACACAGTGCAATGTCCTGGAGAGTTTCCCCATTTTCTTTTAGTAGTTTCATAGCTTGAAATCTTAGATTTAAGTCTTTAATCCATTTTGATTTGATTTATTTTATTTTATTTTTTATTATGCTTTAAGTTCTAGGGTACATGTGCACAACGAGCAGGTTTGCTACGTAGGTGTACATGTGCCATGCTGGTTTGCTGCACCCATCAACTTGTAATTTATATTAGGTATTTCTCCTAATGCTATCCCTTCCCCAGCCCCCACCCCCCGACAGGCCCCAGTGTGTGATGTTCCCCACCCTGTGTCCAGGTGTTCTCGTTGTTCAATTCCCACCTATGAGTGAGAACATGCGGTGTTTGGTTTTCTGTCCTTGTCATAGTTTGCTCAGAATGATAGTTTCCAGCTTCATCCATGTCCCTGCAAAGGACATGAACTCACCCTTTTGTATGGCTGCATAGTATTCCATGGTGTACATGTGCTACATTTTCTTAATCCAGTCTATCATTGATGGACATTTGGGTTGGTTCCAAGTCTTTACTATTGCGAATACTGCTGCAGTAAACATATGTGTGCATGTGTCTTTATAGTAGCATGATTTATAATCCTTTGGGTATATATCCAGTAATGGGATTGCTGGGTCAAATGGTATTTCTAGTTCTAGATCCTTGAGGAATCGCCACGCTGTCTTCCACAATGGTTGAACGAATTTACACTCCCACCAACAGTGTAAAAGCATTCCTATTTCTCCACATCCTCTCCAGCATCTGTTGTTTCCTGACTTTTTAATGATTGCCATTCTAACTGGTGTGAGATGGTATCTCATTGTGGTTTTGATTTGCATTTCTCTGATGACCAGTGATGATGAGCATTTTTTCATGTGTCTGTTGGCTGGATAGATGTTTTCTTTTGAGAAGTGTCTGTTCATATCCTTTGCCCACTTTTTGATGGGGTAGTTTCTTTTTTTCTTGTAAATTTGTTGGAGTTCTTTGTAGATTCTGGATATTAGCCCTTTGTCAGATGGGTAGATTGTGAAAATTTTCTCCCATTCTGTAGGTTGCCTGCTCACTCTGATGGTAGTTGTGTTTTTTTTGGTTTTTTTTGTTGTTGTTGTTGAGATGGAGTCTTGCTCTGTCGCCCAGGCTGGAGTGCAGTGGCATGATTTTGGCTCACTGAAAGCTCCGCCTCCCGGGTTCATTCCTGCCTCAGCCTCCTGAGTAGCTGGGACTACAGGCACCCACCACCACACCTGGCTAATTTATTTTTATTTTTATTTTTATTTTTAGTAGAGATGGGGTTCACCGTGTTAGCCAGAATGGTCTCGGTCTCTTGACCTCGTGATCTGCCCATCTTGCCCTCCCAAAGTGCTGGGATTACAGGTGTGAGCCACCATGCCCAGCCAATCTGATGGTAGTTTCTTTTGCCGTGCAGAAGCTCTTTAGTTTAATTAGATCCCATTTGTCTACTTTGGCTTTGTTACCATTGCTTTTGGTATTTTAGTCATGAAGTCCTTGCCCATGCCTATGTCCTGAATCATATTGCCTAGGTTTTCTTCTAGGGTTTTTATGGTTTTAGGTCTATCATTTAAGTCTTTAATCCATCTTGAATTAATTTTTGTATAAGGTGTAAAGAAGGGATCCAGTTTCAGCTTTCTACATATGGCTAGCCAGTTTTCCCAGCACCGTTTGTTAAATAGGGAATCCTTCCCCATTTCTTGTTTTTGTCAGGTTTGTCAAAGATAAGATGGCTGTAGATGTGTGGTGTTATTTCTGAGGCTTCTGTTCTGTTCCATTCGTCTATATCTCTGTTTTGGTACCAGTACCATGCTGTTTTGGTTACTGTAGCCTTGTAGTATAGTTTGAAGTCAGGTAGTGTGATTTTTTATAAGGTGAGAGATAGGTTCTAGTTTTGTTCTTCTGCATAAGGATATCCAGTTTTCCCAGAACCATTTATTGAAGAGATTGTCCTTTCCCCAATGTGTTTTCTTGGCACTTTTGTCAAAAATAAGTTCACTGTACATGTGTGAATTTATTTCTGGGTTCTCTGTTCTGTTCCATTGGTCTATGTGCCTGTTTTTATGCCAGAACCATGCTGTTTTTGTTACAATATTTCTGTAGTATAATTTGAAGTCTGGTAATGTGATTCCTCCAGTTTTGTTTGTTTTGCTCTGTATGGCTTTGGCTAGCCTAGGTCTTTTGTGGTTCCATATAATTTTAGGAATTTTTTTTTCTATTTCTGCAAAGAATGTCATTGATATTTGATAGGGATTGCATTGAATCTGCACATAGCTTTGGTTAGTATGAGCATTTTATTATAACAATATTGATTCTTCCAATTCCTGAACATGGAATATATTTCCATTTTTTGTGTGTCCTCTTCAGTCAAGTTCTTGCATCAGTGTTTTACAGTTTTTATTTTAGATATCTTTTACTTCTTTAAGTCTATTCCTAAGTATTTTATTTTATTCATAACTATTGGAAATGGGATTTGATTTCTTTTTCATATTGTTTGCTGTTGGCATATAGAAATGCTATTGATTATTGTATGTTGGTTTTGTATCCTGCCACTTTACTGAATTAGTTTAGGTTTTTCCACATATAAGATTTTATCATCTGTAAACAAGGATAAATTGACTTCTTCCTTTCCCATTTGAATGCCTTTTATTTCTTTCTGTTGTCTGATTACTCTACTAGGACTTCCAGTATTATATTGAATAACAGTGCTGAAAGAGGACATCCTTGTCTTGTTCCAGATCTTCAAAACTGAAGAGTTTTCAGTTTTACCCCATTAAGTATTATACTAGCTGTGAGTCTGTCATATATAGCTTTTATTATGTTAAAGTATGTTTCTTCTATCCCCAGTTTTTTGAGAGTTTTTTTTATTATGAAGGAATACTGAATTTAATCAAATGCTTTTTCAGCATCTATTGAAGTGATTTTATGGTTTTTTTCCTTTATTCTGTTGATATGATATATCACATTAATTGATTTGTGTATGTTAAACCATCCTTGCATCCGAGGGATAAATCCAACCTGGTCATGATTAATGACCTTTTTAATGTGTTGTTGAATTTGGATTGCTCTTATTTTGTTGAGGATTTTTGTATCAATGGCATCAATGTTCATCAGGGATAATGGCCTGTAGTTTTCTTTTTGTGTTGTGTCCTTGTTTATGATAACAGCATAATACTGGCTTCATAGAATGAGTTTAGAGGTAGTCCCCTTATTTTTCAGAATTGTTTGAGTAGGATTGGTATTAGTTCTTCTGCAAATATTTGGTAGAATTTAGCAGTGAAGCCATCAGGTCCACGCCTTTTTTTTTTTTTTTTTTTCTGGGAGACTTTTTAGTATGGTTTTGATCTAATTACTTGTTACTAGTCTATTCAGGTTTTGGATTTCTTCAGCCTTCAATCTTGGTAGGTTGTCTATGTATAATCATTTATCCATTTCTTCTAGATTTTTCAATTTATTGGCATAGAGTTTCTGATAGAATTCTCTAACAATCATTTGAATTTCTGGAGTATCAGTTGTAATATCTCCTTTTTCACCTCTGATTGTATTTAGGCCTTTTTACTTTTTTTCTTAGTCTGGCTAAAAGTTTTCATTTTTGTTTATCTTTTCAAAAAACCAACTTTTCATTTCATTGACCTTTTGTATTATTCTTTTCTGTTTCTGTTATATTTCTGCTCTAATCTTTATTATTGCTTTCTTCTAGTAATTTTGTGTTTGTTTTGTTCTAGCTTTTCTAGTTCTTTAAGATGCATAATTAAGTAGTTTATATAAAGTTTTTCTACTTTTTTGATGTAGGAACTTATTGCTAGAAACTTTTCTCTAGTACTGCTTTTACTATAACCCATAGATTTTGATGTGTTGTGTTTCCATTTTCATTTGTTTCAATAATTTTTGAAAATTTTATTTTAATGTCTTTATTAATTCACTGGTCATTCAGAAGCATATTGTTTAATTTCCATGTGTTTGTATAGTTTCTAACATTCTTCTTGTTATTGATTTCTAGTTTCATTCCATTGTGGTCAGAGAAGAGACTCGATATGATTTCAATATTTTTTAATTCTTTAAGACTTCTTTTGTGACCTAACATATCATCTATACTTGAGAATGATCCATGTGCTGAGGAGAAGAATGTGTATTCTGCAGCCATTGGATGAAATGTTTTGTACATATCTATTATGTCCATTTGTTCTATAGTGTAGATTAACTATGATATTTCTTTGTTGATTTTTCTGTCTGGATGATCTGTCCAATGTCGAAAGTGAGGCATTGATGCCTCCAGCTGTTATTGTATTGGGATCTGTCTCTCTCTTTAGCTCTGATAATATTTGCTTTACATATCTGGTCCTCCAGTGTTGGGAGCATATATATTTACAATTGTTTTATTCTCTTACTGAATTGACACCTTTATTGTTATATAATAACCCTTTTATCACTTTTTGTAGTTTTTATCTTGAAATTTATTTTGTCTCATATGAGTACAGCTACTCCTGCCCTTTTTTTGGCTTTCATTTGCGTGAAGTATCTTTTATATCTTTTTATTTTCAGTCTCGATGGGTTTTTATAGGTGAAATGTTTTTATAGGCGAAATGTTTTTCTTGTAGCAGATCAATGGGTCTTGCTTTTTCATCCATTCAGCCACTCTGTGTCTTTTGATTGGAAAGTTCAGTCCATTTACATTCAGTGGTATTGATAAGTAAGGACTTACTACCACCATTTTGTTATTTGTTTTCTGGTTGTTTTGTGGTCTTCTCTTCCTTTCTTCCTCTCTTTGTCTATTTAGTGAAGGTGGTTTTCTCAGGAGGTATATCTTAATTTCTTGTTATTTTTATACCTGTTGTAGGGTTTTTTTATGATTTGAGGTTATCAGGAGGCTTGCAAATAACATCTTATAACCCATTACATTAAACTGATGACAACTTAACCCTGACTGCAAAAACAAATTAACAAACAAGCAAAGAGAAAACTAATAACTCTATACACTTTAACTTTATCACCTCATTATTATTTTTGATTGGTTCATCTTTTAGTCTTCCTACTCAAGATATGGGTGCTTTAAACACCACAGTTACAGTGTTCTAATATTACGTGTTTGTCTGTTTATTTATTATGACCAGTGAGTTTTGTATGTTCAGATGTTTTCTTATTGCTCATTAACATTATTTTCTTTCAGATTGAAGAACTCTCCTTAACATTTCTTGTAGGACAGATATGATGTTGGTTAAATCTTTCACCTTTTGTTTGCCTGGGAAGATCTTTATTTCTCCTTCATGTTTGAAGGATATTTTCACCTATGTTATTCTAGGATAAAAGCATTTTCAGTCATCCTTTTAAATATATCATGCCACTCTCTCCTGGCCTGGAAGGCTTCCACTGATAATTCTGCTGCCAGACATATTGAAGTTCTTTTGTATGCTATTTGTTTCTTTTCTCTTGCTACTCTTAAGTTTCTTTCTTTATACTTGACCTTTGGGAGTTTGCTTATTAAAAGACTTAAGGTAGTCTTCTTTGGGTTAAATTTGCTTGGTGTTGTAGAACCTTCTTATTCTTGTATATTGATTTCTTTATTTAGATTTGGAAAATTTTCTTTTACTATCCCTTTGAATAAACTTTCAACCCTGATCTCTCTCTTTATCTCCTCTTAAAGATTAAGAACTTTTAGATTTGCTATTTTGAAGGTATTTTCTAGATCTTAATGGGCATTCTTCATTCTTTCTTATTCTTTTTTCTTTTGTCTTCTATGACTCTGTGTTTTCAAATAGCCTGTCTTCAAGCTCAGTAATTCTTTCTTCTGTTTGATCAACTCTGCTATTGCAAGATGCTGCTGCATTCTTTGTACATCAATGGAATTTTTCAGCTCCAGAATTTCTGCTTGATTTTTAAAAATTATTTCAATATCTTTGTTAACAATTTATCTGATAAGATTCTGAATTCCTTCTCTGTGTTATCTTAAATTTTGTTAAGCTTCCTAAAAACAGGTATTTTGAATTCTCTGAAAGGTCACATATCTCTTCCTCAGGATTGGTCACTGGTGCCTTATTTAGTTTGTCTTGCGAGGTCATGTTTTCCTGAATGGTCTTAATTCTTGTGGGTGTTCATTTATTTTTCTGCATTGAAGAGTTAGGTATTTATTGTAGTCTTTGCAGTCTGAGCTTATTTGTACCCATCCTTCTTGGGAAGGCTTTCCAAGTATTCAAGTGTTATGATCTAAATCTTTAGTCACTGTTGCAATATCTGCATTAGGGGGCACTCCATGCTCAGTAACACTGGGACTCTTACAGACTTGTAGAAATACCACCTTCCTGGTCTTAGGTAAGATCCAGGGGAATTCCTTAGATTACTAGGCAGAGATTTGTTCTCTTCTCTCGCTTTCCTCCAAACAAATGGAGTCTCTCTCTGCATGCTGGGCTCCCTGGAGCTGTCAGAGGGGTGACACAAGCACCCCTATGGCCACCATCACTGGGACTGTACTGTGTCAGACCTGAAGCCAGCATAACACTGGGTGTTGTCAATGTCCTGAGGTGTCCACTGCCTGGCTACCACCGATGCTCACTCAAGACTCAAAGACTCAGTCAGCAGGCAGCAAATGTAGCCAGGTTTATGCCCTTCCCTTCAGGGTGGTGAGCTCGCCCCTGGCCCAGAGTGGGACAAGAAATGCCATTTAGGAGCCCAGGTCTAGAGTTAGGAAACGTAAGAATCTACTTGGTACTCTATTCTACTGTGGCTGAGCTGGCACCCAAACCACAAGACAACATTCTTCCCACTCTTTCCTCTATGCAGAAGAAGTCTCTCGCTGTGGCCACCACTGTTCTAGGCTCACAGTGAGGATTGCCTGGTTACTGCTGATGTTCACTCCAGGCCCAAGGACTCTTCAGTCAGCTTGTGGTGAATGCTGCCAGGCCTGGGTCTCTCCCTTCGGAACAGTAGTCTTCACTCTGGCCCAGGATGGATCCAGAAATGCCATCTAAGAACCAAGGCCTGGAACTGGGGACCCTTGGAAACTGCTTGATGTTCTACTCCATTGTGGCTAAGCTGATACCCAAACTACAAGGCAAAGTCCCCTTTACTCTTCCCTCTCCTTTCCTCAAACAGGATTCTCTCCTCAAGGCCACAACTGCTGGGAATGCGCTCAGTCACACATAAAGCCAGTGTGGCCCTGGGTCTTACCCAAGGCCTATGACAAGTACTGCCTGGGTATTGCTCATGTTCATTCAAGGCTCAAGGGCTATTTAGCTGGCAGGTGATGAATTCTGCCAGGACTGGGTCCTTCCCTTCAAGGAAGCAGGTTATCTTCTGGCTCAGGATATATTTAGAAATTTTGTCCAGGAACCAGGACCTGGAATGAGGGCTGTCAGACTCTTCCTGGTGCCCTGTCCTACTGTGGCTTAGCTGGTATCCAAGTTGAAAGACGAAGTCCTCTTTACTCTCCCCTCTCTTCTTCTCAAGCAGAAGGAAGGTGTGAATCCTGGAGCTGCAAGCTGTGCTGCCTGGAGTTGGCTGAGGGGTGGCACAAACATTCCCTTGCCCCTGTGGTTGGTATCTCACTAGGTTGTATGCACCCCAAATTCACTGACTCTGAGTCTAGAACAGCATCAGAACTTGCCCACAAATTGCAATTCTTGTGGCCTAGACCATCTTTCAGGTTTATTTAGAACTCCAGAGTGCTTTAGCTTGTTTTTGGGCTTGTCAGAATTCTGACAATACTGCTAGGTGATTCCCCTCTGGCTAAGGCTGGTCTAAATGCTCACTCTTTGGGTGCCAGCTGAGTTCTGCCCTGTGTTAGTCCCTGTTATGACAGCACAGCACTGAATTTCAATGCAAAGTCCCACAATTACTGCTGTCTTCCTCCCCCAAGCACACAGATTCTCTCTCCATGCCACACAGTCACTGCCAGGGGATGAGGGAGGGGTGGCGTCAACATCTTTCATACTCTTTCAGTGCTTCTTTCATTGGTATGATGTTAAAACCAGCTACTATGATCACTCACCTGATTTTTGGTTCTTATGAAGGTGTTTTCTTATGTGGATGGTTGTTCAATTTGGTATTCTGCAGGGGCAACAATTGCTGGAAAGTTCTATTCAGTCATTTTGCTTCACCTTCTCTAGACTCGGTCATTTATACCTAGATATTTTTTGAAGAGAAATGAGAACAAATGGCGATAGAATGAGTTTTATACAAATGTCCATAGTAGCTTTATTTCTAATAGACAAAATCTGGCAGCAAACCAAATGTTCATCAGTAGGTGAATGGATAAATAAATTATGCTATATCCATACAATGGAACACTATTTGGCAATAAAAAGGAATGAACTACTAATATAAACAACATGGATAAATATCAAAATAACTATGCTGAGTAAAGGCAGCTAGACAAAAAAGTATATACTGTATAATTTCATTTAGATAAAATTCTAGAAAAGCTAAACTTACCTATAGTGACAGAAAGCATATTGTTTGTTGCCTGGTGGATGAGAAGATAATGAGGGACATGAGTGAGAAATTACAAAAGGGTAAAAGGAAATTTTTGGATGATAGATATGCCAATTTTGTTGATTGTGATTATATTTTCATGCATATATCTAAATCTGAAAACTTGAAGTTATACACTTTAAGTGTGTTTAGTTTATTGTATGCCAATTATATCCTAATAAAAAATAGTTATACGTATATACACTATATAGATATGTACAAACATACACAAGCACCATACATATAAAAGGATGTCAATGTAGCTGGAGAACAGTGAAGGAGAGAATGACTCAATATGATGTTAGAGGAGCAGGGAGGGGCCGGATCACAAAAAAACCTTAAAGACCACAGGGAGGAGCTTGGACGTTGTTCCAAGTACTATAGGGAGCCATTGAAAGATTGTAAGTAGAGAAATGATTTGGTTTGATTTACATTTTAGTCGGATTATTCCAAGTGCTACATGGAGAATGGATTACAGAAGAGCAACAGAAGCAATGAAGAGACTGGTTGAAAAGCTTTTGTCATTGTCCTGGCAAGAAAAAAAACACTGGTTTGGACTAAGGTGGCAGGAGTAGAAATGGAGGGAAAGATACAGGAAAATAAAATCTTACTAAAATGAATGGCTTTCGGGATTGTTAAAATTTAGATTTGGATAATTTTAGGGACTTATAATTTGGAATATTATTTGTAAAGCACTGTTATAATCTAGGTCGCAGTTCACCCAATGCAGCTCATTTTATTGTCCATCTTACCAGTAGCCTGTTTTTCTTGTTTCTCTACTTTGAGCACCCAAGTGCTAGCAGTAGCGTAAAGCAACCAACTCTTCCTTCTCTCTGCACTGCTGCCCAATTCTTCCTTACAAAGAGACTCTAATATACACAATTTAAATCCAACTGGGTTGGGGTGGGGAAGAGGAGGAGGGATAAGAACTTGAAAAAGAATCTGCTTGAGCCTGATACTAGGATCAGATGATCCCCTGAGATTCCCTACAGATTGTTTACTACTTTACTAGGTAAGTTTCGGTGTTACTCTGGGATTTATCTCTTCTTTATGAAAAAGTATTCCTACTTCATGATTCTTGTTGTAAAAGATAATCCTCAGGGTAACCCAGAACTTATTTAGGATTATTTAGGAGGAGTCTTGTTAAAGAAAAACAAAAAAAAGCCATTCAAATATTAATTCATCCATTCATTTAGTTTTTCCTTTATTCTTTCAATAAGTATTTAGTGGTAAAAGTTGAAAGCAGATAAATGAAATAAAAGCAGGAGATTGTGTCAGGGTATTATTTCAGCTACCCCTGGTTTATTCAGTAAACATTTTCTTTAGTCTTCCTAAGTAAACTTATTTTATTTTCAGAACTAAAAGAAACTACATGTGCATAAAAGAAAGCATAGACTTTCTTCAAAGACAGATGATCTTGAATCACTACAAGGTGTCTAGCTACAACAATAGGTTTTAACAGCTGCAGTGAAAGATCTACTTAACCCAGCTATTTATATACAGATAGTTCTTCCATAGCACTGAAACAAATCCTCTGAAATTAAATTATTTGGTGAGCAGTTAAATGTTGAAGTAAGGATACACTCCTGCCAGGTGATAAAGAACTCATCCTCCCTCCATTTTCCCAGCTTCACATTAGTGACCACTCTCCTTTAAACCTGACTCCTCACAAAACACAGGAAGAGAACAAACAGTAAAGATGAATATCTGATAACAGTGAGCTCTATGACTGAAAAATGTATAACTAATAACTGAAGAATAATGAGGCTCTTACTTCCATAGCCAACACTGTTGGACTATAGGGTTCATATTTGAGGACCTGATTGAGGAGCCAAAAAATAGAAGGAAGCATGAGAAATCTGGCATCTACCCAGAATTTCACCAAGAGTCAGGAATAACATTTATTAAGCACATTCTAGGTCTTATGTATGCTTTCCCATGTTACTTCTTTTCAGCCTTTGGAAATCCTCTGACCTAGGAATTATTTTCTGTATTTTTCACTTATGGAAACTGAAACCTGGATAGGTCTTATAAGAATGAAGACTTGCATTCTAAACATCTCTTCTGACATCCCCAGCTGCTTCCTTTTATTCTCTTTTCTTTGACCCCTAAACATCAGAATGCTCCAGGCTTAGTTCTTGTCTCCGCTATTTCTTTTCTTTTTTTCTCAATTAACCTCAATAGTTTATTGTCTTATTCATGCTGATGACTCCAAAGTTTATATTCCTAACCTGAGTCTCTCTGCAGCTGTTGTATTCAGCTGCCTACTTGACTATTGGACATCTCCATTTGAATGTCTAGTAGGCATTTCACCCTTTAAATGTCTAAAACGAAACTCTAAATTCTCACAGCCATAAAACCTCTTCCTTGTTCAGGTTTCCCCATGTCCGTTAATGAAAACTCCATCCTTTTCACTTGCTCAGAACATTTTTAGCACCTCTTTTTTTTGATATGGCACATCCGATACATCAGTAAATCTTGTTAGTTCTACGTTCATAGAACAAAATCTAACCACTTCTCACTAGCTGCATACCTAATGTTTTAGACCAAGCCATGGTCTTTTCCTGCCTGGACTAGGGGAATAATAGCCTTTTAATTGGCCTGCTTCGACCTTCTCTTCCCTACAGTCTATTCGCACGAGAGTAGCCAGAGTAGTCTTTTGAAAACACATGACACATCTCTCCCCCAAACCCTCCAAGGTTTTTCATCTCTTAAATCAATGAAAACCAGAAGCCCTATAAAAGTAAGGCAAGGTTTACATGAGGTGGTCCTATGCCTTGCTGATCTCATCCCTTACTACTCTCTCTTTTGCCCACTTTGCTCCAGCCACACTGGCATTGCTATTCTTGAACATACCAAGCATAGTCATGCATCAGGGACTTCGTACCTGCTATTTCCTCTGCCTAGAATGCTCTTCTCCCAGGTAGCCAAATGGCTTATTTCTGCACTTCCTACAGTTCTCTACTCAAACATGGCTTTATCAAAGATGCTTTCCTGACTACCACAAAATAGCAACTTCCTCCCCTCACAACACACCCGTCTTCCTTACCCTCTATATTTTTCTTAATTGCATGTATTATTACTGCACATACTATACATTTGACTTGTTTTCTTCTGATCTCTCACCACTAAAAGGTAATCTCCATGAGAACAGGAACTTTGTTTTATTCTTACTGAAGGCCCAGCACATACAACAGTGGCTGTTATGTATTAGACTGAATCATACAAAACCATTATTTTTGTAGTTCAAATAAAGTTGAGTATCAGCATCTTTATGGTTCAATTTAGTAGGTTCTCAGTACACACTTGTTTAATTGATGAATTAATTAAAAGTGATGAATGAATTAAACCTATGACAGCCTACTTTCAAAGCCCATGTTCCTCCTAGTATACAATTCTACTTCTCTATTAAGGAAATTGCTTCCTGGCAAAATGTTTCTTACTTTTCACAAGTTCTCTTATTTTTTCACAGTCATGAAGTTTGATATACTAGTTATGGGCATTTGTATAGCCAGAAAAAAATAATAAAAGTATGCTGGTGCTTGCTAATTATTTTGGAAGTACCCGCCAACAGACAGTATTTGTTCTTTGTCTCTTAAGAAGAGCCAGACTGGATGAGTCAGGTCTGAACATTGCCACTGAATTCAGCTACTTGGGCTAGACTCCATGGCTTCATGTGAGCCAGAACACTGGTCATGGTAAAGCACCCCTCTACTATCAGTTCATGACTCAGACTTTTCTCTTTTAATTTTGAAAATTCACAAGCAAAGAGGTATTCATTCCACTGAAACAGTTAATTTTTAGTTACATTTTGACTTGAGTGAATTACCCTTCAATTTCATAAAAATCTAGCATGTAATAAATGCTACAGTAAATACCACTAGCTGCCATAATACATAAACTGCATACTCTGAGTGGATCAGCACAATAAGTGTTTATTTCTCATTTATGTTGCAGTACAGTGAAGGTAGACTAGGCAGCTCTCTTCTTATGCTTTATTCAGGGACCCAGATGCCTACCATTTTGTGGCCCCACCTTTCCCTAGGTTCATAGCATCCTCTCCATCCATTCAGTAGATGAGAGAAGAGAGCAAGGATTCTCTGGGGAAGGGGTTATGGTTTAGGCTCATGTGTTAGTCAAGGGTCTCCAGAGAAACAGAACCAATAGAGAGAGAGAGAGTGTGTGTGTGTGTGTGTACATGCACGTGTGTGTGTGTGTACATGCACGTGTGTGTGTGTGTACGTGCATGTGTGTGTGTGTGAGAGAGAGAGAGAGACAGAGAGAGAGAGAGAGAGAGAGAGAGAGATTGATTGATTATAAGGAATTGGCTCATGCTATTACGGAGGCTGACATATCCTAAGATCTGCAGTCAGCAAGCTGGAGACCCAGGAGAGCTGATGTTGCCATTCAAGTCTGAAAGCAGAAAAGAAAACAACATCTTAGCCCAAAGGCAGTCAGGTAATGGGAATTCCTTTTCACTCAGCCTTTTTGTTCTAGTTAGTCTTCAACTGATTGCCCTACCCATATTAGAGAGGGCAATCTACTGTACTCAGTCTACCAGTTCAAATGTTAGTCCCATCCAGAAACACCCTCACAGATTCACCTAGAATAATGTTTGGCCAAAAACCAGAGCACTCTGTGGCCCCATCAGGTTAACATAAAATGTACCATGGCAGCCCAGAAGTAAAACACATAACTTGTGCTTACATAAATTGTGCTTATATTCCATTGTCCAGAACTAACTAATATGGTCACCTACCTATAAAGGACAGTTGAGGAAGAGAGTCAGATTATGTAACCAGCAAGACAAGGAGAAGACATTTATGGTGAGCACTGGCAGGCCCTGCCAAACCATATAGCTGCATGTCTACTCACTAGCATTCCTTGATGTTAGTGTTTGTTATAAAATTTTATAACAATCTCTCTTTCTCTTTCTCTCTCTCTCTCACACACACATATGCACGTACACACACACACATACACACACACACAGACTCTATTGGTTCTGTTTCTCTGGAGACCCTTCATCTGAAAAATGTATGAATTTTTGATATTTGGATAAAATATCAATTATGAGAATTGTTTATAATATATTTTGAGCTGCTGGTTCCTTTAATTATTATTTATTTTATTTTTATTTTTTTGAGACAGGGTCTCACTCATGTCACCTAGGCTGGAGTGCAGTTGTGCGATCACAACTCACTGAACCCTCAACCTCCCAGGCTCAGGTGATCCTCCGACCTCATCTTCCCAGGTAGCTGGGACTATAGGCATGCACCACATGCCCAGCTAATTTTTTTAGAGATGGGGTTTCACCATGTTGCCTAGGCTGGTCCTGAACTCCTGGGTTCAAGTGATCCACCCACCTCGGCCTCCCAAAGTGCTAGGATTACAGGCATGAGCCACCATGCCCAACCCCTAATTATTATTTCTCAGCAATTTAGACAGTTACAGAAACCCCCATCTTATTCCTATATTTGTTCATTTTGAGAACATGTTTGATAATATTCAACTGCACTTTACAAGGCTAATCAGCATTTGTCAAAAGATAAAGCTTCTACAACCTCCCCCCACCCCACCCCACAGATTGCATGCTTCCATTTATATGAAGTGTCTAGAATAGGCAAATCTATAGAGAGAGAAACTGGATTAGTGGTTGCCTAGGGCTGGGGGTGGGAAGAGTGTGAATGAGGAGTGACTGCTGCAAGGTTTCTTTTTTGGATGATGGAAATCTTCTACAATTAGATTATGGGAGTGGCTGTACAATTCTCTAAGTACACTAAAAATCATTGAATTGTATACTTTAAACAGATGAATTTTACAGTATGTAGATTATATCTCAATAGCCCTTTTCCTTATAATAGAGCTGATGTAATTCAATTAATTTTTCTTGTTGGTGAAAGCTTTCAGATTACCTCCTAACCCATGTCAGCCTGAAAAGAAGGGTTGGCAGAAAATGCTGAGGAAGACTCAGGACAAAAGGACAAAGGCAGGAGGATAGTCTGAGCCCAGGAATTCAAGGCCAGCCTGGAGCCAGTCAGTGAGTCAATGAGTCAGTGAATGGGCATGTGTTGAGGGCCTACACCATTTCAGGCACCATTCTGGGACCTGAAAATGGAAACACAAAGAAAACCACGGTCTTTGTCTTCAGGGAATTCACAATCTAGTGAAAGAGTCAGATTTGTACCAAGTGCCATATGCTACATTTTGGGTGCAATAATTTAGGTTAATACAAGATCATATGAAGCAGCAGAAAGGCTAGTCATACCTAGATATTTTTAAATATTTAATGCAATTACATTGTCCACAGCCAGTAGAGACTTTTCCTTTCATATTTTCAGGATGGCTTGTACTTTTTATTTTTTGCTTGAAGTATTTCCCTTTCTCCATTTATTTTATTAATTTACATATTAATTTTACAAATATGTACCAGTTAGGTTGTTAGATATTGGGACATGATCACATACACAGAAGATTACAATCCTTCATGCAGTATCCGTATTTAACTCAGCTTAGGGAGGTTTCAAAGGCTTCTTGGAGGAGGTGATGCAGGCAAGATCCTTGGTCTTGAAGGATGCGTAAGAATCAAAGAGGGGGAGGAAGTGCAGAAGAGGGTACACAAAAGCATATGGAAACAAAATATATTTGGAGAACTTCTTTTTTCCTATGTCTCTGTCCATATTAGTTAAGATAAGTATCAGCTGTGGGAACAGACACATCCGCAAAATTGTAGTGGTTTATCATAATAGCAAATATTTTCCTTGCTTATGTAAAGTCCAAATGATGGGACCTGGACACAGGGGTTCATACAGAGACCTTGCAGGATTCAACACATGGCTTCCGAAGTCAGCCTCAGTGTTGATATCTAGCCAGCAGATGGGAAAGACGGTGGAAGACTGCATGAAAGTTTCCCCTGGGCCAGGCCTGGATGTGGTGTGCATCACTTCTGCCTGCATTCTCTTGGCCAGCTCTCTGTCACATGGTCCCACTTAAATGAAGGGGGCTAGGGAAATGTAATTCCTGATGGGCAGCTGCTTCCCAGCAACACAGCAGCTCCATTCTGTGGAAGGGAATATTAATCTTTGGCGGACAGCTTGATTTCTAATATCCTCGCTTGAATAGTTTTATCTTTTATCTCTTAAAATGTAGAATTAGGTCTGTGGATTATCACTTTCATCAGTTTGCTCACAAATCAAGTGAATCTGCTGAGAATGATCACAAAGCATGTTCGAATTATCTCCTGAATAGGAAAGACAAATATCTGTTATTCAGGCTACCAGATGAGACCTATTCAGGAATAGTCTATGGGGCAATACTTCACAATGGTCTGGTCTGTTCCACCCCATAAATGTGTATTCAACCTTACAGTGATCAAGAACTTACCTTTTTATCTGAGTTCCCTTAAGACTCAGCACCAGTTAGTGACTCATACCAGTTCAAAAGCACATACTATCTTGAACCAGATCTTGACTGCATAGGGTTCAGTTTTGCTTCCCAAACTACTGAACAGTACCGAGGACTCAAGGACTTCTGTAGAACTGGGCAAGCCTCAGAAGTAAAGGGAAGAACTCTTTACTAACCCACAAGTGCATCTTTGATTCTATCTCCAACATTTCATGTGTACACATAGCTTTAGAGCCTCCTATTTTATTATTTTATATTTCTCTCCAATAAACAATATTCTTTTTAATTTTCATAGACCCTTTTCTGCTGGTAAAATCAATATTTCCTTGGATTCTCAGCTGCCATTTTTCGATGTGGCACCAAAGTAGCTTTGATAACATGATTCTTACATGGCCTGTGAAGGAATCCAGTGATTTTGTTTTTGCTTTTAATTCATGGTAAGGGTAAATAGGGGTGATCTTCCTTTCATTGGGTACTTAGTGGGAAATAAACACAGTCACATTTTAAAATAAGACTTTGTCATTTACTAAGAACTACATGGCAGATAGGAATGGATGAGGGGGAGTGCTTATCAGATGGCACCTGGAGACTATCACGTTTCAGTTTTTTAATACATCAAAATAACAAGTTCTCTTTTGTACTTGAAGGTATCTCAAGACTCCTTTCAAGAACCGCGCTGTGATCATCAGGTTAGGAAGTAAGCCCTCATGACAGGTAGGGGAGAAGGGACCTAGTGATATTCGGCAAGGAAGGGGAATGTAGACGTAAGTTAGGTGACTTCAAAAAGGGGTCACAGTGTTTATCTAGTAAAATATTAAGGAACTATAGAGAGATCATATAACATCCAGAGAAGTAAAATATTACAAGACTATTAAAGGGCCTCCATATTTGTTGAGCCTTCAACTTTCTCTACTGACTGATATGTAGCACAATCTTATTACAGAAAGGGTGATTTCTTCATCTGCTGCCTATAAAATGGCAGGCACAGTGTGATGTTTTTTAAATGTCTGATTCCATTGTCAGAAGAAGGTTTTATTATCCTTACTTTAAAAATGGTGTATACTTTTACTAGGGCTGCCATAACAAAATACCACAGACTGGGTGGCTTAAACAATAGAAATGTATTTTCTCACAGTTCTGGAGGCTGGAAGTCCAAAATCAAGGTTGCAGCAGGGTTGGCTTCTTTCGAAGTCTCTCTCCTTATAGGTGAGAGAGATGCTCACCCTCTTGCTTCCTCCTCACATGGTGGCCCTCCACTCTGTGTAAACACATCTCAAGTGTCTCTCAGCATGTCCAAATTTCCTATTTTTATAAGGACATCAGTAATACTGAATTGGGGCCCATCATAACAGCATCATTTTACTTTAATCATCACTTTAAAGGGCCTATATCCAAATACATCACTTTAAAGGGCCTATATCCAAATACAGTCACTAAGCTACTAGGAGTTAGAGCTTCAGCATTTGAATTTCGGGAGGAGATGGGGACATAATTTAATGCCCAAAATTTAATGTCCCAAACTTTCTAGTGAGATGAAATATTCACCCAGAGCTTCTCTAACTCAACTCTCATTCATCAAAAAGTAATAAACCTCATCCTTTGTCTGCTAAGTAAGGACTCAGTAAAATCTAACAGGGTAAGCATGCTAAATTATTCTGGCATAGGGAGTATTGTTGTTTGTATTCCTACTCTTTTAGATCCAGGACAGTTTTTTCTCTTGAAAAGTTTACTTCTTAATTTACTAGTTCTGGCATTCTCAGGGAAGCATCATCAAGTTCATTTTAATTTTTAAATTGCTGACACTGGGAGCTAGTGTCACTCAAAATCATTTCTTTCTTTTCATGGAAAATTGAGACTGATGATGAATTTAGCAGGTTAGCTATCACAAACTGTGACAGATTGTATTTTGGATGACCGCAATAACATCTTTCCGTCTATACATTTTCCTTACAAAATGATAATGACATTTTTCCATCAAGAGGTGAGATTTATATTTATGTTTGAATATGGTATAGCCAGTGACTATGGCAGAAGTGACACTAAGTGGCCAGGTATATACCCCAAAAGAAGTATACTGAAGAGATAAATGCACTCCCATGTTCGTTGCAGCACTATTCACAATAGCCAAGATTTGGAAACAACCTAAGTGTCCATCAACAAACAAATGAATAAACAAAGTGTGGTGCATATGCACAATAGAGTACTATTAAGCCATAAAAAAGAATGAGATCCTGTCATTTGCAACAACACAGATGGAACTGGAGGATGTTATGTTAAGTGAAATAAGACAGGCATAGAAAGGCAAACTTTGCATGTTCTCACTTATTTGTGAGAGCTAAACATCAAAACAATTGAACTCATGAAGACAGAGAGTAAATTGAAGGTTATCAGAGGCTGGGAAGGATAGTGGGGGCAGGATGTGGTTAATGGGTACAAAAAGTATTCAGATGCAATGAATAGAATCTCGTATTTGATAGCACAACAGGGTGACGATAGTCAACATTAATTTATCGTACATTTTAAAATAACTAAAAAGTTAGAATTAAATTGTTTATAAAACAAAGAAAGGATAAATACTTGATATGATGGATACACCATTTATCCTTCTGGGATTATTATGCATTATATGGCTGTATCACAATATTTCATTTACTCCATTAATACATACACCTACTATGTACCCACAAAAATTTAAAAATAAAAACAATTATTAAAAAGTGACCTTCAAGACTAGGGTCATAGGAGGCAATGTAGATTTTGCCTGGTTCCTTTGGAAATCTCACTCTTAGAACCCAGCCACCATGCTTTAAGGAAGCACAATAGCCATGTGGAGAAGTCATGTGTACTGTTCTGGCTAACAACCCAAGTAAAGTCTCATTTGAAAGCCAGCATTAACCACCAAACATGTGAGTCAGAAAACCTTTGCATTGACCCCAGTCCCATCCACTGTCTTACTGAAACTGCATTTTTAAGATACTATTTTATGTAACAATAGAGGACTAGAACAAATTTTAATACCTGGAAATATGATGCTATTATCATGTCATATTATAGTATCCTATAACATATGGTGTAGGTTTTGAACCAAGTAGGAGGCAGAAACTAAAAGGGCATTGAAAAAGTGTTAGTGAAAGTGCTTCATGAAGAATGTTGGGGAAAGATTAAAAAGGCAGGTGTTAGCAGAAGCGCTGGGTAGATCGTCCCTGGGAGCTTAAAGGAAAGTATGGAAAATGTGATTGGAAGCTGGAGGAAAGGAGACTTTTGTAATATGGTGGCAGAATGTCTGGCAATTCTGTTGGTTGCAATAACATGGAAAATAGTAAATGTATCTAATGACAATCTAAGATTTCCAGGCAGATTATTGAAAGTGCCACATGTCTTCTTCTTGTTAGATGACAAAATGTGAGAAAACAGAGATAAGTAAAAGAACAGACTGTTCATTACAAAGGGGGCAAGATTATTTGTATAAAAAAAAGTGGTTTTTGTTCTTAGTCTCTCCAGATGTCAAATGAAACTAAAATTAATAAATAGCTCTGGGTCAGAGTTCAAATCCAGAGCGCTATCAGGGAAGTAAAGTCTAAGATGTAATCCCTGGGTATGCTTATAAAACTCCTTATTAAGCCCTCAAAAGATCAAATATAGTGACTCATAGAAACTTTCAGATGACAGAAGACCTAAGACCTTAAGGGCATGCCTTGAGTCTCCTCCGCCCTAAAAAATAAGGGTTCTGAGAATCTAAGGGCATTGCAGAGCAGCAATGACCAATCTTTTGGCTTCCCTGGGATACACTGGACAAAGAATTGTCTCAAGCCATGCATAAAATACACTAACAATAGCTGATTAGCTTTTAAAAAATCGCAAAAAAGGCCGGGTGCCGTGGCTTACGCCTGTAATCCCAGCACTTTGGGAGGCCGAGGCAGGTGGATTACGAGGTCAGGAGTTCAAGACCAGCCTGGCCAAGATGGTGAAACCCCGTCTCTACTAAAAATACAAAAAATTAGCCGGGTGTGGCGGCACGCGCCTGTAATCCCAGCTACTCCGGAGGCTGAGGCAGAGAATTGCTTAAACCTGGAGGGGTGGAGGTTCCAGTGAGCCGAGATCACGCCACTGCACTCCAGCCTGGGTGACAGAGCAAGACTCCGTCTCAAAAAAAAAAAAAAAAAAAAAATCTGATAATGTTTTAAGAACATTTGCAAATTTGTGTTGGGTCACATTCAAAGCATGCAGCCCATGGGCCGTGGGTTGGACAGGATTGTAGAGAGTCATACAACAGTCTTACAGGGAACTCAAGGTAGACAAAGACTTATGTCAGAAAGATTTGTGGATATGACATTTATCTAATTGTGCGAATTGTCAATTAGTAAACACAAATCCCACAATGTTTTTAGATAATTATTCTGGTGGAAGCATCCCTAGCTTGGAATAGAAGGGACAGAGAAAGTACAATATATTAAGAGACCTTTGGGCCCCTGAGCTTTTATGAACAGAAAGCAGGCATAAGAATGTTTCTTATATGAAAATTAGGATCATTCAGAGGGAGGAAACAAAAACCCAGAAAGTAGAACTAAGAACAATAGTGAACAACTCCAATAAGATGGAGCCCTACTCAAGAAATGCAATCTGCACCCAACTGGATTTCAGAATGTCTACGGACAAGTAACTTGCTCAACTTCCATTTTCCCTCCTTTTGATTGCAAATATCTGTAGAGGTTATCCTATGCCTGTCCCACCACTGCATGTTGGATATATGGGAGAATATTATTCTCCAAATGTAGCATGATCCAGAGATATTGGTAGGTTCAGTAATAGCACTGCACAATAATCAGTGGAATAGCAAATGCATTGTAGAAGTGTATGAACAACTTTAAGAGATTATTGAAGCTTTATAAGAAAAAAATAAAAGCATATCTTCAAATGATGCTTTTTATAAAAAGTCTCTCAAATGGTCTAGAGAAGAAAGGGATTTATAGGTTTTATCCTTAAAAATGATTATAATCCAAACTCTCAAAATGTATGTTATGTTCAAATTTTCTGCTAATTAGTGAAGCAAAGGAAATTACTTCATTCTTTACTTCAAATTTTATTTTTAACATTTTTAATGGATATATAATAGCTGTACATATTTTGGGGCTATATGTAATATTTTGATACCTGTGTACAGTGTGTATTGGTCAAATCAGGATAAATGTTTAACATGATGGATATCCCAATTATCCTTCTCCTGGACGCTTCAAGTCTTCATTATACTCCAGAGTTCCAAAATAGTTATAGTAGACAGATTCTGCTAGAGCAATTATTGTCTAAGCAGGGAGATAGATTTCTGGTGCTTCCTACTTCATCATTTTCCCAGAATTGTCTTTTGCTTGGATTTTAATGTTATTTCTCAAGCACTAACAAAGTTTTCTGAAAAGAGTGTTCTAGTCACATGGCCTTAATCTATTATGTCTAACAAAGATGTAATCCCTGGGTTAGCTCTGAAGCTCGACAACAGTTCCCTTCTTTTATAGCAATCACTTATGGTCATTATAAACCATAATAATATCATACTGGAATCATCTCTATATCCACAGTGTTTGGTCCATAGAAGACACTGTTTATTGAATAAATTTTTTCATACTAGGGTCTCTGCACAGTTCCTACTAGCAGTTTGCCCTGGCCCCTTTTGCGGTGTTGTCAGGTGAACATTGACAATCACTGATTCCATCTCCCAACTGAAAGACAAAAAACAGAACATCTGATATCTGAAAGTTTCACTGACATGTATTCTATTAGCACCACCAATTCTCATTCCCACATGCACCTTTGATTTGGTAAGTATGGACTGTGGTACCATCTCTGATGAGATGTAACATTTATAATCAATAAAATCAACTGTTACCTCCAGCTATTACCCAATCCTTCCTTCACTCCAGTCTTGGTTCATCCTTCTTCCCCACCAACAGGTCCTACTATGCCATGTTGCTAAGACCTTTTCATTTATCTCTTCGACAAACTAGTTTTAAGTGCCCATACTTTTTAACATTTAGTATATATATAGTTTATTGACTGACTGCTGACTGAATAAATATATGATGTGTCTCATACTGTGGGTGAACAACTTTTTAATTTAACTTTTTAATTATTGATGTTATGGCCCCTTCTCTTAACTAATTATTTTAACTGAGCACCTATTCAGAATAGGTCCTATAATAGAAGCTAGGGATACTAATGTAAAGAAAACATTATCCCTAATCTTAGGAATATTTCACTTGAAGGATAGATATGCACAAATAATTAATTATTTTTCAATGCAGTAGGTATAAACAAAACGTTTTTACGGAATGTTAAGGGAGAACAAAGAAGTAGTACCTAACCAAACCTGAGGAAAGAGAAACAAACAAACAAAAAAGGCTTCATGAAGTTGGTGATTCATGAGCTGAGTCACAGAATGAGAAGAGCTAACCATGTGACAATAAACAGGGAGAAAGCAGCCAACCAAAGGCATTCTAGGCACAGGAGATAACTGAACTAAAAAGAGAGAGGCCATAAAGAATGTGATGAATTGGCGGAGCTGCAAATAATTTGAATTTGCCAAGATATAAAGCGCAAGGCAAGAAGTAGTGAATGTTATGCCAGAGAGATAGGCAGGGACTCTGTGAAACTGAAGAGAAGGCATTGGGCTTTATCCTTTAGATTAGTCTCTGATCACATTCAAAACTCTTTTAAAGACACATTCATTAATTTTTCCATGTCTGTAAATGGATTATAACTTTTATTTTTTCTCATCTTCAGTAATAAGATCTGTGAAATCGTTAATGTGCTAATTGATGGTTTGTTTTAATGCATATTAAAATAAATTTTAAAAACTATTAAATTAAAATATTCTTTTTTGAACTACTTAAAGTGATACTGCACACCACTCTGTATGGTTCGACAATATTCATTTGGAAAGTGAAGAACCAATGAAGAGCTTTGTGTAATGGAGTGACATCATTAGATTTGAATTACAGAGAACAATCCAGCTCTAGTGCAAAAAATGGGTTGAGGAAGATGAGGCTGATATTAAGGAAACCATCTAGGGAACTCTTACAGGTACCCAGACAGGATATTATAAGGACCTGAATTAGGACACTGTGGACAGGTGTTATTTCAAGTACTTGCCACAGAGTTAGGGCACTAGGGATTCAACAGTTAACATGGAATGTCCTTACCTCCATAAATCTTACATTCTAGTGGGAGGGACAGAAAATAAGCAAGAAAACAAATATAAGTAACCTCAGGTAAATAAAATAGGAAGATGATACATTAGATAGGAATGACTGGAGGAGGTAGGAGGCAGTGAGTGGTAGGTGGGGTGAGGGCTAAGAGGATGATTACTTTAAATTAGGGATCAGAATAGGCCACTCTGAGGAGGTGATATTTCAGCTGAGCTCTCATAATGAGAAAAGGAAAAGTCTGAGTAAGAAAGAGCAAAGCATTTCAATTTTAGAAAAGGAGATAAAATCCGATGGGCTGAGATACTGACTAGGTAAGACAGAAGGAAGAGTCAAGGATTGCCTAATTTCAAAGTTATGTCTTGGAACCCCATTGATCAACCTAACTGGGGCCTTTTGTGAGTTTCACACAGTCTTACCTCACTTTCACTCCAGTCTCTGTTAATCAAGGGACTCTGTTTGTTAAATTTTTTAATATTGTTGTTATCTTTTTTGAAAAATGTACTATTCATCATTCTTTGGTTTAATGCCAAAAATTATCACCTGAAATGTCTCCATATTTTTATTTCAAATGGAACAATGGCTCAGTCAGTTATCAAGTACCCCTGGTATCACTCATGTAAAATATGCTTTTAAAAATAATGAGCAAGTCGGCCGGGTGCAGTGGCTCACGCCTGTAATCCCAGCACTTTGGGAGGCGGAGGCGGGCAGATCACGAGGTCAGGAGATCGAGACCATCCTGGCTAACAAGGTGAAACCCTGTCTCTACTAAAAAATACAAAAAATTAGCCGGGCGTGGTGGCGGGCGCCTGTGGTCCCAGCTACTCTGGAGGCTGAGGCAGGAGAATGGCGTGAACCCGGGACGCGGAGCTTGCAGTGAGCCGAGATTGCGCTACTGCACTCCAGCCTGAGCAACAGAGTGAGACTCCGTCTCAAATAAGAATAATAAGCAAGTCTTTTGAATTGGCGAATTTACATGAAAACGTGTGACCAAAAAAAAAAAAAATCTGCTTATTTCATCCCAAATAAATTAATAAGAACTCTAAGGGTCTGTTTAATGCAATTTTATGCTAAACATATTCAATATTATGTTAGAGTGATGGCTTCCTTTAGCAGTGTTGGAGACTGCATACAAGAAGCATTTAATTATAAATGCCATAATTTGCTCAATTGATGCTTGTCTTTTATGTGTAAACCATAGATAATTTTCTCTAAATAAATGTAACCATGAAAATAATATTTAAAACAGGAAAATAAAAAAATGTATTTGCTTGATATAAAACGAAAACTGCATAGTCAAAACGAACTGCCTTAGTGACAAATAAGCAGCTCTTAACTTCAAATTGCAAAGGTATCATCTGTTCATTTAGGAGCCATTTCCCAGATAAGAATTAGGGAATGTATTTTTATAAAAAATATCCGGATTTTGTTTTCAAGGGGAAGCTGATTTTAAAGTAATATTAGAATTGTGCTGTGTGTATTTGTAATGATTTTCAGCAAGCCGTTACACAATACAACCAATGACACCTGATTTTATGCACAATGAATTAATAAGGAGTATAAATTTCATTTTGCTTTCCATGTTAGATTTTATTCCAAAGACAGAACTCATTGTCTCAAATGGCGTTCCCTAATAAAAAGATTACGGAAGTGGAGAATATTTGGAAATGTAAACCCTCCTTTCTTTTTATCATCAGTGAGTCCATGCCCTTGACTGTCATATTGTTGCAGTTTGTGCTTCCAAATTTTTCTACTACTTGTGTCAGCTATAGCATAAAACAGGAAAGTGATTGTTTTTTAATTTAGAATAAAAAAGGAAATTATGCTTTCCTATTACATTTCTTTATATCACTACCAGCATGTGTATGTGTTGGAGTTGGGGGTCATTTTATGCCCATTACCTTTGTCTCCAACTTTTCAAAGTTCTGAGTCAGGCAGTGAATACCCACTGGGGACAAAAATTACAAGGGGTGAACTCTGTGTTGTGGCCCTCATAGAAGAGGCCAAGGTGACATAGGCATAACAGCCAAACCACTTGCATGCCTTAAACATTGATGGAACTGAGAACTTAGCCGGTCTGATTTTCACTCAACCAAGATTCCCACTTCCATTTACAATAAAGTGAACAAGATCTATCCAGGTATAAGCAACTGCTTAACAACTTAGGGCTTCCTGTCCCCTTTTTCAAGGGGACTCATATTTCTGCTCTGAATTCTAGTAGTGTTCAGAAAAACACAGTTACTTTTAATATGACAGATACAGAGATCGCTGTCTATAGAGTTTGTGCATCAGTTGCCTTAAAATATACATCTCCCAGTTCTTAAATGAAAGAATGATATAGATGGCTTTCAAAAACGAGTTGAGTTCTCTTGATAGTCCTGTATCTATTTTTTCAAGTTGATTGAGCTATATACTGTGTTAAGAAGTTTGGAATATAGCATTAGCAAGGTAAGAGCTCCAACCGCAGAGTAAAATTTGGGTTTGAGTCCCACTTATGCTGATTACTTTGGTTAGATTACTTATATCCCTCAAACATTATAACCTACCTTTGCAACCTTATTTTTCACCATTCTCCCTTCATGTCTTCTTTCAGCAATCATACATACAAAACAACTCAGTTTTCTTGTGCCGTCTGTACTTTCCGAGCTCCGTATCTTTGCTTGTGCATGCTTCCTGTGCTTGGAATGCACCTCACTCATTTCTGCATATCTAAGTCCTACCTGTCCTCCAAGGCTCCATCTTTTTCTGGAAAGATTTTATTTTGTCTTCCTCTGAAGCTCACAAAACTTCTTTAAAAACACATGTTATAATATGTCTGGTTGTATGTTTTATAACTATAAGCTGTTCAAGATAATGGACCTTGTTTGATTAATTTTTGTCACTCTAGTGCCTCAGTGTGATACATGTTTGTTGGAAGATTGAATAAATGAATGAATGAATGAATGAATGAATGTACAGCCAAATAATCTTTATTTTCTTATTGGCAAACTGGGGGAAATAGTACCTGCCTCACAGATTATCCTATTATATTTAATTACACCTTGGGAATGTATATATTTTATAAACAATAACAGGCTCCAAAAATGTAAGATATTTTAATTCTATTTTATAAGAGGAACTAAATTAGTACTGACATATCTGTAGCAAGAGAGAGAGAGTCAGGAGAGAAAAAAAATTAGGCATAAAATTATTTCCCTGTGTTGTGAGTCAGGCTTCAGCAAGGATTCCTTTGATCATGACTCTGGAAAGGTGCATTGTATGGAAAATTCATTGCTTGAGCAATTGAAAGCAGCTCTTTCATCTCTGAATTGTTCCTGTCAAACTAGTCTGGATGGTGAGTTGACCCTTGTCCTTTATAGTGATGCACATGTCTGAATGTCACTGATTTGGAGATGGAGTTCTCTCTTTTAAATTTGCAGCAAGGAAGCCACAGAACTCCTTGGAGTTGCAATCAAGGTGCCTATTTGTTCCAAATACTCTTATGATACTTAAAGTTCAAGTGAAGTTTTCAGTGAATCCATAATCATATTCATAACAAAGGCAGACTGGGAGGAGAGTTAACAGTAAACCAGGCAATTCACCAAACGTTTTGACAGGGACTATTGCTTAGCTACCTAGCAAACATCAAGAACACAGCACCTCGCTTAGTGTCTGGCATGCAGTAGTTGTGCAGTAAATATTTAGAATGAATGGAGATAAAAGTTAGGACTCATATGGTTTTAGGGATTCCATTCAGAATAAGAAAAAATAAGCAAAATATTAAAATTACCAGAGATTAATGGGTTTCTATTAACCCTTAAACCCGTGACTGTAGACTTGGTAGTGGTATGGAAAATAAATTAAATAACCCACTGTGTGATAAATGATGAGATGTAAGGACACCCTCCGAAATGTTATACTCTTTACTCTGCCCATGCCATTTGATTACTTTCCAGGCCAAGAAACCAATACAGCATAGCCGGTAAGAGCACAACCTCTAGAGTCAGACAAACCAGGGCATGGAAATGGGCAGTTTTACTAACCAGTTGTGTAATTAGACAAGTTATTTAACCTTTCTAGTGTTGCTCATTATCTGTAAAATGGAAATTTTTATAAGCCTTAAATAAGATAATGGATAAAAAACACTTATCACAATGCTTGGTCCGTAATAAAGATCCAATAAATGTTAGCCATCATTTTCTGCATATCAGAGACCCTTACAAAGCAGATGCTCTACCCATTCCTCTTATATAGCTCACTTAAACCATGTAAGCCTCAGTCTCCTTGTCTGGAAAATGACAGTAATAAAACCTATGTCACTGGAATGTTTTGGTGATTAGATGAAATGATACATATAAAAGCACTATAGAATTATATGAAAAACTTTTAATATTTCATATAAGGTAAGGCATTAAGAGAAAGATGGAAGATTTCTTGGAAAAGCAGAAGACTGAAAGCATTTTTCTAGTTCACTCCTTTCTGTATTACCTTGGAAATGACCAACAGATATAAAAGTAAGGAAGAAAAATATCTGTATTAGTATGGGAAGTTAATAATGGGTGACATCTACATGCTGATTATTTCAAGAGTTCTTGCAAGATAGAAGGCAAAGTGAACTGGATTGAAGACTGAACTGGACTGAAGATATATAATTCCCCGTATGTGAAGAACTCTCCATGGTAGTAACTGGAGAAGACTTTAGAAGGTTAAAGCAGGAAGTAAAGAAATGCATGGGGGCAGTGAGGAGGTATCATTGGATCCTGCCAGTCCCACTGGAAAGCAAGGATCATGACTTGCTTACTCTTCACTTACACTGAGGGGAACATTGTCACAGTTGGTTCTTAATGAGGACAACTGTGAGAAGCGAAGAATGAGGACACTGCCCCAGTTAACTCCTAGCAGCTCACCTCAAATATAGAAAAGAAACACTGGAATAGAGAAAAAAGTCCCTTTTGTGACTGCTGTTAGTTCTGATCCTCTCCTAACTCGTGATCAGTAGAGCAGTGGTTCTCATCTCTTAATGTGCATCAGAATCACGTGGAGGATCTGCTAAAACAGAGATTGCTGGGCCCACCCCAAGATGTTCTAGAGCAGGGCCTAAGAATGTGCATTAATGGTAAGAATCAAGTGGAGAGTTTGTAAAAATATAGATTGCTGGGCCCATCCCCAGATATTCTAAAGTGAGGCCTAAGAATATGCATTTCTAGTAAGAATCAAGTGGACAGTTTGTAAAAGTATAGGTTTCTGGGGCCCACCCCCAGATATTCTAGAGCAAGGCCTAAGAATTTTCATTTCTAATAAGTGTTCAGGAGATGCTAATGCTGCTGTTCTGGGGTCCACACTATGAGAACCACTGCTATAGACCTGTACTGTCCTTTACAGTAGCCACTACTACATGTGACTATTTAAAGTAAAATTTAAGTTAATAAAATTAAATGATTTAAAATTAAATTATTGATTTGCACCAGCTACATGTCAAGTGCACAGTAATCATGTGTGGTAGTGGTTACCATATTGGCCAGCACAGATATAGAACATTTCCCTCATCATAGAAAATTCTACTGAACAGCCCTACACTAGACCAATGAAGTAAAACTGCGGTGAACATGGCCACCACCAGCCACAATTGCAGGAGGCACATTTGTACTATGTGAATGAAGGACCCTAGAGTTGTGCAATATGGCAGAACTGGCAGTTAACCTAAGCTTTTCCTTTCTTCTCTCTTTTGAATCCTAAAGGTGAAAAGGAGAATTTCCTAAATCCCTGACAGAACTCATCCCAGGTCCCCAAAAGAGACAAGCTAAGACCACCCTTTGCAACAGTGAGCAAATAGAGAAAGAGCTGGACACATTAAATGATACCTCAAAAGAGAAGGCTCGTTTTGAGGAAGGAAAACAGTGGCATCCTTTGACGTAAAATTTTTCTTAAGAAAAGAGCATTTTCCAAAATGCTAACATCAAATGGATCTCAATGATATTCAGTAGACTAATGCTGCATGAAACCAGACTAAGCAGTCATGAAGGGTTAAAACTGTAAGATCATAAACGCTTCATGTGGTTGAATAATATTCATATCAAATTCAAAACTGTAAAGAAGGCAAAAAATACACTGGATCACGAGAAACCCAAGTCAGTAAAGTAGAATATTAAGACATTTAATAGACAGAAGAAATGTATAAATAAAAATTACAAGAGAAAAGATAAAACACAGGGGAAAGATCCATGAGATCCAATATGCATATGATAGGAATTTTAGAACGAAAAGCATAGCAGTGAAGTAAAGCATCAATAAAAGAAAACTCTCATTGTTTGTTTATGAGCTAAAGAATGCCTAGAATAATAAATTACAGATTTACTGAATTTAGCAAGATTTCTGAAATAAATAATTTTAGAAGGAAATTTTAAATTTTTATAATTTCAAGGATAAGGAAAAAGTCATATAAGAATCTAGATAGATATTAATGTAATAAAACATTACTTACAGAAGACAATGGGGAATTGTATATAGAATTTTTAGGACAATGGATTTGAACTTGAGATTCAAGAATTGTATGCCCAGCCAAGGTGTGCAAGACCATAGTAAGTCATTTTCAGATATGTAATTGTATTAGTCCATTCTCACACTGATATAAAGATACTACCCAAGACTGGGTAATTTATAAAGAAAAGAGGTTTAGTTGACTCATGTTTCACGTGACTAGGGAGGCCTCAGGAAACTTAATAATCGTAACAGAAGGGGAAGCAAGCATGTCTTTCATGGCGGCAGGAAAGAGAGAGTGAGTGTGTGTGTAGGAGGAACTGTCAAGCACTTATAAAACCGTCATATCTCATGAGAACTCACTCACTGTCATGAGAACAGCATGGGGGAAACCACCCCCATGATCCAATCAAGTGGGGATTACAATTCAAGATAAGATTTGGGTAGGGACACAGAGCCAAACCATATCAGTAATTTAGAAAACAACCTATCTCTTTGAAGTAATTGCTCAAAGATATACTTCAGTTGATCAAGTGATAAATAAATTCTCAAGAATGGGCAAGGGTAGTAGCATAAAGGATTCTAGAATGTAAAATAAAGCTTGTAAGACATAAAATGTTTTCAACTAATTGTTCTCAATATTGTTGTAACACTATAAATCTAAAAGAAATTGAAAAGAGAAGGTATAAAATATACAGTAATATAGTATCAGCACTTTACAACCCAGACTATTTTAATATAAATTGGAAAACGGGGCGTGGGCATGAGTGGGGAGTCAGGGGAACAGAGATAACAAGTCTGCTAATTCCCTCATTTTAGAACTGCAAATGATTTAACAGTAAGGAGCATGAGTACCTTGTTCATGTGCTTCTCCACTACTTAGTAACCCTGTAACCCTGATTGATTACTTAACATCTAAGCATTCAACTCCTCACCTACGAAATGGGAATACCATAATACCCCAGAGTATTATGGGGTATTATGTGAGGGAACATTGTGTGGGAATGAAATCAGATAATGCATCTGAAGTACTTAACACCTATAAGCACTCAGTAATATTAGCTATTAACTTATAAAGAGAGAAACAAAAATTTACTCATGAAAACAGAGAAAACAGGTCCGAAGATGATTTCGGTAACATAAAAGTAATGACTAACAAAAACTCACACACACACACATTCCCCTAGTCACTATAAAAGAACAAATGTACTTTATAAAAAGAGAGAAACAAAATCAAATGTATTAGTTATTTGAATATTTCAAGGATTGATATGATACAAATAAACATGTCTCAATTTTTTAGACAATAAATTTTTAGACAAATAAAATAAACATGTCTCAATTTTTTAGGTGAGATTTAAATTTTTTAAATTACATAAACAGAGTGATCTTATTTTCATTGGGGGAAAATAATGTCCATAAAAAACAAAAGAAAAAATATAAAAATGTTCATAGTAACTTTTGTTAGGTGTTGGAATTATGAGTGTCTTTCTTCTCTCTTTACTTTTACTAATAACTAGAATGAACAGATATTATTTTATAAACAGAATAAAAGGTTATTTTATTTTAAAGTCACTTATTGTTAATCACTGTTAACATTTAGCTATGTTGATATCACTCTTGAACTTTTCTTCACATGCAAATATCTATATATTTATTTCACCCCATCAGTCAATGAATGTTTATTGATTATCCACTATGTTCCAGCCTTTGTTCTAATTTCTGGATATAGCAATGAAATGATAGGGACGAAAATGTCTCTCCTCCTAAGATAGCATAAATAAGTAAAATATATATTTTTTTATATTTATAGGTGTCGTGGAGAAACTATAAAGCAGGGAAGGGAATAAGAATTAGTGGTTGCCATTTAAAATGGTGTGATCCATGGAGGTCTTATTGAAAAAATTATGAAGTAAGGTTTCGTTAGGAATAGATATTTGAAGAAGGTGTTGGAGAAGGGGCTACTTCCTAAGGGAAGAAAATCCCAGGCAGAAAAAACAAGTACAAAGGTCATGACCCAGAAGAATGCCTAATGCATTGGAGTAACAGCAAGAGGCAATATAGCTGGATGTCAGTTAAGGGAAAAGGAGTGTAGTAGGAGCTTATGTTATTTAAGAGAATTGGGGCAGAGTATCCACAGGTCTGAGATCACGTATGGCCTCACAGGTTATTGTAAGGATCCTGGCATTTACTCAGAGTGGATCAAGGTGCCATTGAAGAGTTTTGAGCAGAGGAGTGACATGATTTGCCTTAGTTTTGCTAAGATAACTCTGACTTCTATGTTGAGAATTGCCTGTGAGGTGCAAAAATGAAAGCTAGGAGATGGTTAGGAGGCTGCTACAACAATCCAAGGAGAAAAGGACAAGTGAGGCATAGGCAGGTTGCAGTTATATTTTAAAGGTAGAGCCACCAGGATTCGCTGTGTGATTGGCTGTGGGGTGTGAGAGAAAAGGAGGCATAAGGATAACTAAGACAGTAGGATATACAAGTCTGGAGTGTGGGGGAGAAGTCAGGTTGAAAATAGAAACTTGGGTGTTGCAGTTGTTTCAGTAATATGTTAAACCCTGGGGCCAGCAAAGGAATTAATGTAAACAGAAAATGTAAACAGGAAAGAGGTTCCAGTATGCCAAGCCCTGGAGCACTTGAATGCTTCCACATTTGGAAACAGAAGGAATGAGCAGAGAATGAGAAGGAACAGCCTAGGAGGTAGGATGAAAACCAGAAGAGTGTGGTACCTTGGGAGTTAATGAAAGTGTTTCATCCAAGAGGTGATAATCTGTATCAATTGTATAGCTGGTAGGTCAAGTAAGATGAGAGTTATGAATGTTCATTTCAGGAAGGTAGAGATTTTGCTGATATTGTTAAGGGCTATTCGGTGGAGGTAGGTGGAATAAAAGCCTATTTGGAGTAGATTTAAGAGACTAGCATTTAAGAGACTTTTCTTTTGCAGAGCTAGAACACCACTTTCCATATTTTCTTACTTTAGGTTAATATTTCTCTTCCTGTGTTAAAGAGGTAGAAATTGTCATTTGATTGCATTTAGTTTTTTCCTATGTATGGAAAATTACATGAGGCCCCAACCTGAAAATTTCTGTGAGATAGTTGCTAAATGAATATGTCATTTACCAACACCTCAGCTAAAGTGGATCTTTCCAGCTTCTGTGATCATGAAAAACCCAAGCAAATCTATGGGCCTTTTGTTTAGGCTCTCTGGCTGCTATCTTTACAATGTCTTCTTTAATTGGTTGAAGGGTCATGTGAAAGATAGCCATAAATGATCGATTTTCTAAGTCATTTTACATACATTTAAAGCATATTTTTTCTTCTCTCTGAATCAGATGGAAACATTTGCAGAGTTGAACATCATTGTTGCCATGGCTATAGCACCAAAGCCTTATAGAGGATTTTTGTTTTACATTGGATATCTCTTACCATAGCAACAGCAAAGTTGATTTAAAACATACTCCCTAGATATAATTTATCTTTAACGTTTCTGTATATTTTCTATGGTGTATCTTGTTAATAGTATTACACTTTTGATAACTCTCCTGCTCTTTTGAAATGAAGTATCTCTTGAGATACGTATGAGAAAAATCTAGGCTGTTCATTGCTTACAGGAATAGAAAACTCACAGGATACATTTGAATGCACTACATTCTCAGAGCTTTTACTGAGGACATTTGGGTGACTTTGAATTCAAATTCAAGGTATAACTTTTGAAAATTGAATCGGAGTGGTTATTCATTTTAGAGTAATTAAAAATAGTTTCTGTCCCTTTTATATTACAAAATCACTTTCTTTTTTATTTAAAGATCGTAGATCTTTTTTTGTTTTATTTCTTCAGAATAGTTCTTTTTTCACATTCATAATCCATTGGGATAGTATATAAATGGGAAGTTATTAAAATAAGTTAAACCAAAGGACCAACACTCTTGAAAACAACTGACTTGAGTTAAAGAGGCTATTTCCTCTCTTCCCCCAATACAGTCTCTTCTGTTGAGGAAAATACATGGTTACAGTGACTGCGGTATTACAAAGAAATACATTTTGGTAAGAGAGAAACAAAACCTCTTGGTTCTGATGTAGTTATTCACTAGACGCCATTTATTCATCTGGCTCAAGGCTATGGGAAATACTCCTAGCACAGAACTCTCTTTGAAATCCTTAACTCCCTAGGGAGGCAGAGATAGCTGAGAAACTGCCCCTGTGAACTTGGCTTATACATGGGAAACAAAGAAGTTAGTGGTTGAGGGTAACAGAGGAAAGACGTGTGGGAAGGGTGAATGTCGCTGGCTTCCTTTGCTTGCAACAGGAGCTTCTTTCAATGCAAAGCGCATGCCAAGACAGATCAGGCACTCTACCAAAAAGATACAATAATTTAGTAATACAGTCTTCCCAGGCAGCTTAGCAGCTGGAAATGAGGGAGCCTTGGGATTTGCTATAAACGGTGGGGAAATTGGCTGATAGCCTCTCTCCTGTATTGAGCAAAGGGAGCAAGAGAAAAGATTATAAATGTTTGAAATCAGAGCCAAACAGCATGGTCTGTTGTCCAAGAGCTGTCAGAATGTCAGCATTCTCTGGCTTCCGCAGTAAATGCTGAGTTTGGCAAAGTGTAGGGCTAATAGACCAGGAAACAACAGAGCTTACCTGGGTGGCTTTTCAGAAAGGCAGCTGCCGGTCTTAAGTTGCTTAGAAGAGGGAATTTTATTACATGTTCTATCTAACACCATTCAGCATCTAAACATACCAGCAATCTTTGGGCTAATTGTGCAATCAGAATAAATACCCAAAGATCACTACTGATACCTGGAAAGAGGCCCACTGGGTGGTTTTCAAGCTCCAGTGCTACTTGGATAGGACACTCCAGTGGATGGTGCATTGTACTGATGCCATAGGAGGTTCTAGGGTAATCCGACACAAAGCGTCGTGATGTATCGGAAAAAAGCCGGCTTTGCATTAGCCAGATTTATATCTCATACTGGCTCCTCTGTTCACTAGCTATCTAATTCTTCATCAGTGCAAATGCCATAATACCTATTTCAGAGACTTTTGTGAGGATTAAATGAGATAGAATGACCTTGGACATAGAAGGCACACAATACCTATTGGTGGTTCCCCTTACCTAGTATGGAATCTTAGTCTTTGTAATTTTTGAAATAAATTCCTTTCCAGAAAATTGGAGTTTGCTTAAATTAATTTCTTGTATGTTTGGAAACTATAATTGATTTTTTTACATTGGGGAATTAAGGGAATGTCAGTTCTACATAGTTTCCTCTGTGGCTCATTGTTACTTGTTTGACTCACACTTCTATCTCAATGTGAAGGTGACCTGGAAAGTGAACTGGAAAATATTTTCTCAATATTTGGAAAAAAATGAATGTACTAGCTCATCACATAAGTTTACATTATAAGTAAAAAAAAAAAAACAAACCAAGTGGATAATATTTCTCCCTAATATTTCTAAAACCCAGCACTCCTTTAAAAGCTTGTTGAGACAAGTTGACAGTATATATTATTAAAGTTTAGCTCCTTGCTATCTTTAGTCAAATCAAGTTGATCTAGGATTTATGTACAAAACACACTCTATGATTATTTTGCATGCTTTTTTTTTAAAATGAAGATCATAGACTACTTGGAATTCTTTCAAAATACCAAACCTCCATTAGTTTCTTTTGTGTTCTTTATAAATATACTTTTTAGGGGGATCTTATTTTAAAAGGATTTGCTTTATTTGAGGCCATAATTAATTAAAATAAGCTTGTTCTTCGTTTATACAATTCTCAGGATAATTTATTGATTATATATTACATCATACATTACAAGACACAAACATGCAGAGCAAGGCAATTTATTATTAACCCTACCTATGTAGTAGGGTACAAATCATTTAAAGAGTCACATTAAAAACTTTTGAGTCCTAATAAACTGTGGTTTTTTTGAAGTAAAATTGTCACAAATGTACATTTTTAAATAAAAATATTATGCTTCAAAGTATTATGTCAGTCTAGGTACTCTGAGAGATCTTTCTGCAGCAGAACAAATATATTCTGAATAAGACATGTTCTTGAGACATTGCCTGCTCCAGTGACTCTTGCTCTCTAAAAACATCTGATAGAAGAGAGGAGGGCTGTTGTTGTTCTGAGTGCAGATGGGAATAATAGTGTTGCTATTTGGGACACTGTTCCCTGGCTCAGCTGGAAGGCTGGAAGGCTGAGTCAACACTGCTCAGGGAAGCACAAGGTTTTCTCTCTGCAGAAAACCTTCCCTGATGAGATTGACAAGCTTCCATAGATTAAAATCAAGTAATAAAGTTAATAATAAATTATTTCTAAATACCTTGAAAAGCAAACCACTATAAGTAGATATCAACAAAAATAACACAGACATATTTAGCGCTCAATGACTATAGATATTATTACTGGAAATAGGAAATAAGAAATAGAACCACTATATATAAACAAAATATTTAAATAAATAATATGCCTTATCATTAAAATGAGTAAAAAATGATGACTATAATAGTAGGAAAATTTGAAAAATAAATGGCATTTTCAGATATGAAAAATTTAATACTTGAGATTACTTTTAAAATCCTAAATGAATAGGCTAAATAGCAGATTATGCACAGATGAAGAGAAAATTGATGAACTGAAGGGTACATTTGAAAAAAATCCCCCAAAATGTATCACAGAGGGGCAAAGAGGCAGAAAATTTGGAAGGTATGAAGAGATATGAAGTATGGAATCAGAAGATTAACTTTGAATCAGAGACTTGGGATGAAATAATTTTTTTTTTTTTTTGAGACAGAGTCTCGCTGTGTTGCCCCAGCTGGAGTGCAGTGGCGCCATATCGGCTCACTGCAAGCTCCGCCTCCCGGGTTCACGCCATTCTCCTGCCTCAGCCTCCGGAGTAGCTGGGACGACAGGTGCCCGCCACAACGCCAGGCTAATTTTTTGTATTTTTAGTAAAGACCGGGTTTCACTGTGTTAGCCAGGATGGTCTCGATCTCCTGACCTCGTGATCCACCCGTCTCAGCCTCCCAAAGTGCTGGGATTACAGGCATGAGCCACTGCACCCGGCCGGGATGAAATAATTTTTTTTTAAAATGTAGGAGAGGACATTTTTTGATGGATAATGGCTGATTTTTTTCCAAACTGATAAAAATATGGATTCACAGGTCCAGAAAGCACACTGTATTCCAAGCAGGATAAATAAACAGAAATCCATAGTGAGACACATTATTGTGAAATTGAAAAATACAGAGATTTTCAAACTAGATGGAGAGAAAGGATGGATCACCCACAAGAAAGACAGGTATCATTATAGCAGAATTATCAAGGAAAGATGAAAGCCACAAAAAAGTGGAATAATTTCTTCAAACTGTGAGAGAAAATAACTATCAACCTAAAATTATGAATTTTAAATAAATGAGAGTAAAATAGAAAGATATTCACAGTTGAAAACTAGAGCATTGACCACCAGAGACCTGTATAAAAGGAAATTCTAAAGAATAACTTTAAGAAGGAAAATGATCTCAGGCCATTCTGAGGAAGGAATTGTGAGTAAATAAAATGGCAAACATGTAAACCAATTGAAATTTAAAAATGGTCTGAATAAAATAATAACACCTGATTTGTAAAGCTAACAAAAATAATTAAAACACTGACAACAATATTTATTATAGAAGAAGTAATTGAATGTAAAATGCTCTAAAGTTTTTAAATTGTTTGGGAAGGAAGTGGATAAGGTATTATTTAACTTTAGACTTTTTTCTTTTTTTTTTTTTGAGATGGAGTTTCACTCCGTCACCCAGGCTGGAGTGCAGTGACACGAACTCGGCACACTGCAACCTCCAACTCCCTGGTTCAAGCGATTCTCCTGCTTCAACCTCCCAAGTAGCTAGGATTATCGGCACGCACCACCACAGCCAGTTAATTTTTGTATTTTTAGTAGAGACAGGGTTTCACCATGTTGGCCAGATATAATATACATATATTTCATAGGAAAAAACATAAGTCTGCTAAAATTAGGTTTCAACACACCTCACTCAATGGAAGAGTTTAAGAGTTCCATTAATAAATTTAATCTGACATAATGCAAAGAGCTTTGTATTCAACAATTAGAGAATACATGTAATTCTCATGAAACAGTCAGAAAAAGTGATCTTGACTATAAGCAAGTTTCAACATGTCAAAGACTCATATTCATACACACTATATTTTCTAAAAATAATTCAATTAAGTTAAATTAAGATTCCCATATATATCCCCATATATTTATGAATTTAAATACACGTTTCTAAATAAGTCATGAGAAATGAGTTAAAGGAGATGCCATAATACTAACTTAAAAACCTTTAAAGTTAAACAAAAATATAAATGCTAAATATCAAATGTGATGAATGCAGCATAAAGTGGAACTTAGAAATTTTAAATGCATATATTAGAAAAGAAGAAACGCTGAAGACTAATGAGGTAAATGCCAACTTAAGAAATTTTATAAGAAATAATAGAATAAATCCAGAAAAGGCATAGAAAGAAAATAGTAAAAGACAGAAATGAATGAAATAGAAAACAAATATGTAATATTAATTCACAAAGCCAGAAATGGAATCATTGGTAACACTAAAAAAATGTATGCACTTTCCAGTCAAAATGATCAAGATAAAAAGGAACAAATAAACCTATTAGGAAAGAAAAGGGGGTAAATCTACAGATACAAAAAACCATTCAAAGGTTAAGAAAGAAGAATGAATAATTTTGTACCAGTGAATTTTAATACTGAGAAAAATTAGACAAATTCTAGATAATTATAACTTTAAAAAACTTCAAAAAGGTATAGAGACTCCAGATAGTTCTATACTAAATAAATTTAATGAATAATTTGAAATCTTTCCACAAAGAATATGTTGAGTCTAGATGATTTTAAAGGTAAAGTAAATATAAAGGCTTTCAAGAAACATATCGTTCCAATCTTATATAAACTCTTCTAGGGAACTGGAAATTTTCCCCAACTATTTCTATGAGATGAGTAATCATGTAAAAACTAGACAGAATAAAAAAGGTAAAACCAAAGGCCTATTTCTTTCATGAACATAGATGCAAAGATCCCAAAGTACTAACAAACCAAATCTAGCAGGATGCCAAAAAGAAAGTTCATTATGACCACACTGAGTTTATCCTGTTGGTATCCCATTAATATCTAATGTTTAACATTAGAGAATGTACAAATGTCATTCACACTAACAGAGTAAAGGAGAAAAATTGCATAACAGAACAGATGCAGAAAAACATTCTTTATAAACTCAATATCTAGTCACAATTAAAATTCTCAGCAACCTTAGAAGATAAGACATTTAACTTAATAAATGGCATCTACCCAAAACTTAGAGCAAACATTATTTTTAAGATGAGATTACTGTTCTCAGTTCTTTACTCTCTCTTCTGCCATGGTACATTGCAGTGCATTAGCATAGGTGGCCATTTACATCCTCACTCCATTTACTTTAGGTTTAGACATATGACTTTCTTCTGTCAAGAAGTAATAGCGTGCCAGTTCCTACAGCTGAGATAGAAAGAGGCATCACATATTTCCACTGTGAAAAGACACATCATGTAGCCTCTGAACAACTCTACTGTACACTCATGAGATAATGAAAGTGAAATGGGCAAATAATGTCTTAGTATTAGTCTGAAAATTGTTTTGACCTCATGAAACTTCTGAAATAATCTTGGAGACCCCAAGCATCCCTGGACTACACTTTGACAACTACTAATTTAGTGTATATTTTCTACAGGTAAGTACATTCTTACACAACCACAGAACCACAGTGCAACCAAATCAGAAAGTTAATACATCACTAGCATCTATTCCTCAGACCTCCTTCAAGATCTGCTGGTTTCCCCAGTAATATTGTTTATGATCAAAGGATCTAGTTCAGGATCACATGTTGCATTTAGTTGTAATGTCTCCTTAGTTTTCTTCAGCCTGGAAGGGTTCATTTGACTTTCTTTGACTTTCATGACCTTGACACTTCTGAAGATTACAGGCCAATTATTTTGTAGAATGGCCCACAAATTTGATTTCTCTGATATTTCTGATATTCCTATATAATTAGATTTAGGTTGTACATCTTTGGCAGGAAAATCCAAAAGTGATTCTGCATTTTTCTCATTGCATCTTTACCACACTGGATATGATTTCGATTTGTTCCATTACTGATATTGTTCACTTTGATCATTTGATTAAGATAGGGCCTCCCAGATTTCTTCACTGTAGCGTGTCTCTTTTTCCTCTTTCTAATTAATAAGTATTTTGTGGGGAGGCAATTTGAAATTATTTAAGATTCCCATTCCTAGTCAAACTTTTAAATCATTTGTTTATTTATGGGCTCGTGTCTTTCTGTTTTATTCAGTGGGTTATAATCCATTACTGTCATTATTTATTTTGTTCGTAAAATTGCCCTCTATCTAAATCCTTTTTTGTTTCCCATGTTTAATGAGAAGGGATGTCATGGATTAGGAAGAGGTTCCTGTATGGGAGCAGGGATGAGCCACAGTAGCCATGAGCCCTTCACATCTCAAAGGCCTTCTCCTTTGCAGTTACGATGAAGTATTAAGAAATACAGGTTTTTCTCTGCTTGATTCAGGAAGGCTTCCTGCTACTACCTCAGTGTTGTTGAGTTCCATGCGCCTGCCTTCCAAAGTGGTGCTCTCACATCTGAACACTGTGCTTTGCTATTCTATTACATTCAAAGTCTCCCTCTACTGGACATCTGCCTGATGCCACCCCCACTGCCTTTTTTTTTTTCTAGAGAAGGTCTCACTCTGTTGCCCAGACTAAGTGTGGTGGCATGATCAAAGCTCACCGCAGACTTGAACTCCTGGGCTCAAGCAATCCTCCCATCTCAGTCTCCTGAGTAGCTGGAGCCCACAGGCACTCATTATCATGCTTAAATTTGTTTTAAACACTTTTTGTACAGATGAGGTCTTGCTATGTTGCCCAGGCTGGTCTCAAACTCCTGGGCTTAAGTGATCCTCCCGCCTTGGCCTCCCAAACTGTTGGGGTTACAGGTGTGAGCCACTGCACCTGGCCCCTTCTGCCCCATTATATGAAATGTTTTTCTCCCTCACATCTTTGGTGTTTTCACCCTGCTCAATTTGTATTCTTCTCCCAGAAGTTTTTCTTCAGAGTGGATCTGTAGTCTACTACAAGTATGCATTTATTGGAGATTTCTGATATTCTCGAGGGAGTAAGCTACTTCCTGTGGTCTTGTTACAAGATGTGTACAAGTTCTGCTAGTTGTTCTCACATTTTACTGCACACTCTCCTGCTTAGCACAGACCCTCTCCTTTGGGAAATCAGTATCTGATGGCAATTTCTGGGTTCCATGGCTTGTAGGTGCCATTGAATTTCCCTTTCTCTTCACCACTATTGCTGCACCACTGCCGATTCAGTTCCGGATCCTACTGCTGTCATGTGATTTGGCTACACCCCTCTGTGTTTCAGGGCCATGGGGATTTCTTAATACTTAGCTTTACTGGAGATATCACCTGTAGTGTTTTTCCTTTATTTTGCTATCATGTGCTCATTTTATTCTTTTACTATCCCCGTGTCTTGTTTTTATGAGAATTGAGGTGAATAATTTAAAAAGAACACTATGCTGTTGTCATGTTCAGAAATACCAATTATCTTCTAAAAGTATAAGTCATATCACCCCAACCCTATTCCTACCTGCATCTCTGATTCAATCGTCAGCCATTCTACTAATCCCCTACCACTCTATTATAGCCGCACTGGCCTTCTTACTGTTCTTACCAGCCTTAGGGACTTTTCATATCTTCTTTCCTATGCCTTGAAATAATCCTCCCCCAAAACATTGAATGATTTACACTTTCACAGTCATTTCTATGTCTGCTCAATGTCAGCTCCTGAGAAAGACATTTCCTAATTGCCTTATAGCATCTTCCTTTCATTTCTATCTCATTACTTTGCTTTATTTTTTTCACAGCACATACCATCATCAGAAATTATAGCATTTCTTGATTTGCCTGTAGTCATCTTTTCTGCTGGAATGTAGGCACCATGAAGGCAGGACATTGCCTTTGACACTGCTGCAACTTTGCCACCTGATATACAGGAAACGTTTTATACATATTTGTGAAATAAATTCACAGTTTCTACTAATATCAACATCAGCCCCGGTATCCTTAAAAATAGGAAAAATTTTTATTTTCTAAATCAGATGCAATGACCCAATAGACAAAAGTTATACTCTATAAAAGAAAAAAGTAACTTGTTTTCTATAATTTTTCCATAGCATGAAATTTTGGATTTTATTCTTAATCAGGTGATATATAGGTGATAAAAATCATAGCAAAGGTGGATAAAAAGAGATTGAACTGCTTCCTATTGGACATTTACTCTGACATTTCTTTGAAATGCTAATGATGCCTTGAATAACTATCAGATTGGAATTCACACATATTTAGTTCTGTACCTTGGCATGAAATATCCACTTGTCAAAAGAGAAGTGTAAAATTAAATGAGACAAGTTATGACAACAGTTTAATCTGTATATTTTCCTCCGTTTTGTCTGAAGAAAGGGTAAGAAAACACAAAAAATTCTTTCCAAAGTATACTTTCTAAAATATACAAACAGAAACAAAGGAGTAAATCCCACATGATTATTATGTCAAAATAATCTTTATTGAGTGTCTAATACAGTTATTACTATATTTCTTTGTAAAAATGAAACCCTATAGATTAAAAATTATTGTTATAATAGTAGAAACATATTCTTAGTGTTCTATGCAGCACATATTGTTCTAACTGCTTTACTTCTTGCCATGGTCCAAATATTTGTGTTCTACCAAAATTCATATGTTGAAATCCCAACCCCCAAAGTGATGGTAATAGGAGGTGGGCCTTTTGGTAGGTGATTAAGTCATGAGGACAGAGACCTTATAAGAGAGACTCCAGAGAGCTCCTTTGCTCCCTCCACCATGTGAGGACCCAGGCAAGATGGTGCCCTCTATGCACCAGAAAATGAACCCTCTCCTGACACCAAATCTGCAGGTGTCTTGATCTTGGACTACTCAGCCTCTAGGCCTGTGAGAAATAAATATCTGTTGTTTGTAAGCTACCTAGTTTATGAAATTTTGTTATATCAGCCCAAATGGACTAACACATTTATTATTCTATGATTTCATTCAATCTTCACAGCACTTTTAGGTATGTTCTATTATTATCATCATTTTCCAGATATGGAAATATAAACATTGCCAGAATTTATTTTGAAGAATATATTAATTCTTTAAAACTTGGGATATAGGTTGAATGAGTTATCTATTTTCATATATCAAACCCTCCCAACTTAATGGCCATTAATATTGCTCATGATCCTGGTGGGTGTCTTCTTCTGGCCTGGGAAAACCTCAGCTCCTCTTAGCTGTGCTTGCTGATGCATCGGTGGTATTGGCAGAATGGCCTGAATTTGGTAGGTCCTAGATGCCCTCACTCACATAGGTGGAAGTTGGCTGGCTTTTGGTTGGGGTGACAGGACTGGCTGATGTATTAACCATGTCTTTTTATTTTCTATTTTATTTGTGTATTTTTATTTTTATGCTTTGGTCTCTTGAGCTCTTGCTGTGGAGGGACTGCCCCTCCTGGGGCTAGCTAATTCCTAGAGATAGTAAACGGCTCACCAGAGAGCATGCTTTTCTTATGCAAACTAACAATCGTAGAGCCCATACTCCCAATTACCTCCTTTATCTGGCTCTCACTCTCTAGGCCACTATTCATTCACCTGCTCTAATGACCAGACAACTAGGTACAGTTCTTATGCCCCAGAGTCTGCTGAAACTATTCAAACTAGCCATTCCTAAACCTGCTTATACCTGCTTTGTGTGTTTCTTTTCATGGAAACCATAATAAAGGCTCTTGCCCACAATCTCCCCTCACTTTGTCAGCCTCCTCCTGATGGACCCTGGTAGTTCCCTGTGTGGCCCCTATAATGTGGCATGCCTCTCGGATCAATGAGTAGAGCGTCTATCTTTCAATGGCAATTGTCTCCTGATCTGTTGGTTTCAACATACCTGAAAAATATAATAAAACCTACATTTTGAAACAGCTGGGTAATGTGTCACCTCATCATCCAGCAGGCCAGCCTGGCTTGTTCACATGGTGTCAGGGTTCCAAGAGCAACAAGGGAACAAGTCTAATGCACACATGCTTTTCAGAGGTCTCTGCTTATATCACATTTGCTGCAGTCTGATTGAGCAGTACAAGGCACATGGCCATGCTGTGAGGGAGTCAGCGTGGGAGGACTAGATACGGGGAGGGCTGTGTCTGCAGGGAGCTGTGAGCGGACTGGGGCCATAACTGCAATCAATCCACCACACAGGCTTTCCAGGAGGCTTCATATCAACTTCTCCCTTTCTTTGACTTGAATAATCTTTAGGATTTGGCCACTGGAAAAAGCAAGTAATATTTGTCTTTTCACCACTCTTGGCAGAAATGTTACCATCACAATGCTAAGAACTGCTATTCAAAAAACTAAGCTTTATAAGCTAACAATGAAATTATCTTTTACTTTGAGAAGTGACTGCTTGTGATTGGAGGACTTGGACAGTGTAAAGCATTGTGGGGTGGTAATTATAGTCATTGTAGTCAAACTACAGAGGGGATGGTAACCTAATAATAATATTTGCAGAAAACTTTAAATAATATTACGCCCCTAAAATTCTCATTTTTCTAGATAATGAACATCGTCAGAAACTCTTTTGGCTGAGATTTACAGAATCTTTTTCCCACAATAGGCAAGCTCTTTTCAATTTTCCTTTCAAATTCAGACCTTTTATCCTTCTTCAGCAACTTTCAAAATGAAATTCTAAAACTTCCTTATTTCAGAATTCCTCCTTCCTACCACCTTAATCACCATTATTGTCACCCATACCAACCTGCTTATGTTGTAAAGCACTCTGTGAGATCCAAGTAGCCTAAGAAAAAAAATGCATTGGAACAAGATGCCAGGTCTTATTTTCTTCTTAGTATTAGCTTATCTCCAAGAAGAAAACAAAACAAAACAAAACAAAGAAAAAGCTCTGATGCTTTTAGTCCACTTTTCCCAAATTCCAGATACAGTCATGAACAGGAGAAGCATGTCTCCTTACAAAGAGCCTACTTGCTTGTCCTATGGATAAACCAACCCTAGATTTTTTTAAAGCTTATCTTTAATAGCAATATATTTGCAAGGCCAATGGATGTCAGAATCTGATAGACCTTAATTTGAATCTCAGCTTAATTGCTTACTAGGTGGGGAAATGTCTGTGTCTTAAGTTGTCTAAGTGTTAGTTTTGACTTCTTAAAAATGCACATACTCAGTGATAAACTCTAGTCTTTAGAGAGAATTGAAAGCTGCCTTATCCCACTATCCACTCACTATTCTACCCCTAGAATGGTCTCTGTTGTGAAAGGAAAATAAAATAGAGAGTTATCAAGACAGTGTGGCTATTTTAGAAAGGGATGAGGTTTTATTGTTCTGTTTTGTTTTTGTGAGAAGACAGTGAGTATAATAGTAGTAGATGGATGCAGATTGTTGCTTTTGTAGATTCATGTGTCTTGGATCTCTCTTCCTGTCACTCTTCTTTCTTCAATCTCAGGATGCTGGTATGATAGCTGGGCAGGCAAACATCTTCTCTTTGGAAAAATCAAGCAGGAACCAGGGTGAAGTCTAGAGATACATAGCTAGGAATATACCTGCTTTCACCAGTTCCCAGGCAGAGAGCAGTATAGACACCTGGGGCCAATCTTCACTATAAAGAGCAGATGTGCCTGTAGCATCTTCTGAGCCAATGTCTAATAAGATTTATTATGGTTGCCAATTTCTTAAAAATATGAGAATTCGATATTTTGGCCATCTCGTTCCATCACAAAATCATAATTATTATTAATAATCACTTCATAGGATTGTTATGGGTGTCAAATGAGATGATATAAATATAATTCCTCATTCAGTGCCTAGTAAATAACACTTACCCATTAAATGTTACTTGTTAATTTATAAAAATGTTAGTGTTTGGGGTTTATGGTAATAATTAACTTATTGAAAGTATGAATCAGCACATCAGCTTTGGATTTGTTGTCATAATGTACCACATTTACTATACTTTAGTTCTTTGCAACAGTGAGTTATGGGCTTATCAGGTAATTTAAATTTTCATCTTGGCAATATTTAGCTATTGATATGAATTAAAATGAACACCGAAAAAAAGGACACTTCCTTTCTTTGCTAAATTCTTTGGCCAGGTTTTTACACAGTATGTCTTTGAAAGACAAATTAAGTCGCAAAAAGCATGGTTTATTTTAAATCTCAGAGAAAATGTGTGTTTTATCTTAGAAAAAAATCCAAAGAAATAAAAATTATCGTTCATCATTGGTTTCTTTTCTGCATTACATCTTCAAAGATCTGAAGAAATTAGAAAATAGCTAATGCCGTTTCAGAGAAGAAAGAAAAAGCTACCTTTGTGTTCATAGCTAAACATTAGTTTCTTATATTGGAGTCTCTCTTTTTCTGATACTGCGTTGTTTGCCTATGTTAAGTCTGAACAAATTTTTTTTGTCTAAATTATGTAATCTGCATAGAATTATTTTAAATTTATATTTAAGGTAATATCAGGATTATTAAACTTCAATTACTTTTAATAATACCTTTTTTCAAAATTTGGTTTTTGAATTTATTTGCTGGGAGGAGGGCAGAGGGTTGTCATTATATATGACCTTGACTTACCTGCCTAGTGTCCTACTGCACGATGATTCATTTACTGTGAGAGTTTAGATGTGTGTGTTCTACTTTAAGAAAACCCAATTTTGTTCATTGGCTATAAAACATATACCCTGGGTTCAAGGGAGAAGTGAATGAAGTCATTCAATTAATACACAATTCATACTTTTGAAATGAACTCTAAGGTATATCAGAAAGAATGATTCACACATGCATACACACGCACACACACTCATACGTTCATTCTATACATGGCACTGTGGGGTCAGGGGTATTTCATAAAGTGAAGGTATTGCTATGTAGCAGTAAATGAAATGTTTGGATAGCCCACATGTTCATAAGGGCACTGCTATTATATCATGGCTTTCAGAACCTTTATAAACCCTGATATCCCTTCCTTCCTTTTGCAGATGACCTCTCCCGACAGGATGACAATGATCCCCCAAAAGAATATGATCCTGGGCAATTTGCAGGCCTGCTCCATGGATCCTCTCCGGCCTGTGAGTCCCCTGAAAATCCATTTCATCTCTATGGGAAAAGAGAACAATGTGAAAAAGGACAAGATGAAGTCAGTTTGGCAAACAGTCCTTTGCCTTTCAAGCAGTCTCCAATAGAAAATAACTCAGAACCTTTGGTAAAGAAAATTAAACCCAAAGTGGTCAGTAGAACAATTTTTCACAAAAAAAGCAACCAACTCGAAAACCATACCATTGTTGGCACAAGATCAACCAGGAGTGGATCTCGGAATGGGGACCAGTGGGTTATGAACGCAGGGGGATTTGTGGAGAGAGCCTGTACTCTGGGGAGAATAAGGTCATTGCCTAAAGCCTTGATCGACATGCATTTGTCAAAAAATGTCTCTAAATCTGATTCTGATCTCATTGCCTATCCTTCCAATGAGAAAACATCCAGAGTTAACTGGAGTGAATCTTCCACTGCTGAACACAGTTCTAAAGGGAATTCTGAAAGAACACCATCCTTCACATCGGAATGGGAAGAAGTAAGCTTTGTTCTTCTTGCTGTTCATCCTATAAGGCTTTGCAGTTGAGGGAGGTTTGGGGGAAGGATTTTCAGCTTTTTAGCTCTTTCAAAAGCAAGAAAAAAAAAAAGCATACAGCTCCAACTGGAATGAAATGGTTCTGTGGGTAATGCATGGTAATTTCACAGCAAGTATAAAAACAAACACTGTTCCACACATGTGGGTTAATCTATTGTTTCCATAGAAATTGATATCAAGCAGAAGTAATAACTAGCTATGAGGTACAAGAGAATATTCACATCTCGTCCTACCAAGCACTGCAGCTGACAAATCGAGAAAAAGCTCGGTATTTTGCTCTGTGTTGTTTTGCTACTTGCCAAACTCTTTGTTAGCTTGTCTCCCTTCTTTAAAGTATCTTATATTTTCAGAAGAGCTCCTTAGAATCTTCATAGTAAATAAAGTTTCCTAGCTCTTCTCCAGCCACCATACAATAAACACACATCATTTGATATTTCCCTTTTGCAGCTATCAGGGAAATAAAGAAAAAAATGTTTGAGGTTCAAATATCACCAATTTAAGTTCTACTTAAAGTCTTTAATTTCATACAGTCTCTCTTGGTATTTCATTCTAACACATCACATATTGTCTCTGAAAAGACTGTACCAGTTGGATTAGGTTTAGAAGCACAATAGATCATTATAGTATTTGGAGAACTAGAAATGGATATGGTCTGATAGTGATATTCTGAACTGAGCTGTTTGGGAAAATCACTTAATATCTCTGCATCTGTTTCAGGGTGAACAAACTGAAACAGGTGAAAGCCCATTGTCCTTTCTGAAACCTGCTATCTTATTCAGGTTGCTAACATCAAGAGAGTCATTAAGCCATAAATTGCTATAGCTTAGACCGTCATATCTTCCTTTAAATTCCATACTAGTAGATGGTTAGTTTTTCAAGTATAGCCATTTCTTATATTTATTAATTTAGTGAATAACATCTGAAATCCTTTTGTAGAGGCAAGATTAATTAACATTTAACTTAGATCTTATAATTAAGTTGTTTTCATGACTAGATGCTGGTGATTGGATGTCAGTAATCAGCTTGTGGCTGGTCAAACCATTTGGTTAGAACTTGCTCCAGGCCGGGAACGGTGGCTCATGCCTGTAATCCTAGCACTTTGGGACGCCGAGGCAGGTAGATCACTTGAGGCCAGGAGTTCAGAAACATCCTGGCCAACATGGCAAAATCACATCTCTACTAAAAACACAAAAATTAGCCAGGTGTGGTGGCATATGCCTGTAATCCCAGCTACTTGGGAGGCTGAGGCACGAGACTTGTTTGGACCTGGGCGGTGGAGGTTGCAGTGAGCTGAGATGGTGCCACTGCACTGTAGCCTAGGCAACACAGTGAGATTCTGTCAAAACAAAAAACAAAAAACTTTGCTCCTGTGGCCGTGCTCTCCACACCCTGAAACCTGCTCCTTTACCAGTTAGATGGGCTGCATGTTCTTAGGCAGAAGAAGAAGGGTGCCAGAGAGCAAAGACTTTGTCACATGAATTTATCTACAGTCCTTCTGAGTTTGAAGAATACACAGTTCCTAAATGACCAATCTATCCAAGTACAAAGTTTATTTCAAGAAACACAAAGAAAAGGCAAGCTAATTTTGAAAGTTTAAGAAAGGGGAACATACTTTACATTTTAATAAAACAATCCAAAAGATGTTTGCTTCCCTTTGAATATTTCGCTATGCATCTCTTAACTGTGGAACACTGTGGTAATAACATCAAAAATATTTGCTCCCTTCATTTGAAACTTATTTTAAAATACAGTGTTAAAAGTGAATGTAACAATCCATTTAAATGGTTTTTGTTTCTTACAGATTGACAAAATAATGAGTTCCATAGATGTTGGAATCAACAACGAACTTAAAGAGATGAATGGTGAGACCACAAGTAAGGCAACCTTCCTCTACATTATAATGAATAAATGTGCTTAAGGAGTAGTGAGAAAATGATAGGAATCTTTAGATAATTACATTTTTTTCATTATAACAATAACTATAAATTATTTCCTTCCACTCTCAGATCTAACAACGACATATAAGCAACATCAGTTATAAGAATATTGACTTAGCAAATTGAGAGGATTTTTTCCCATGTGCCATTTTAGTATGCCAGTGAAGTTTTTCTTTTTTTTTAGAATTTTTTAATAATACTTTTAATTTAAATATATTTCAAACTCTCTGTTGGTTGTAAGTCTTTTTTTTATTATACTTTAAGTGCTAGGGTACATGTGCACAGTGTGCAGGTTTGTTACATAGGTATACATGTGCCATGTTGGTTTGCTGCACTCATCAACTCGTCATTTACATTAGGTATTTCTCCTAATGCTATCCCTCCCCCAGCTCCCCACCCCGCAAGAGGCCCTTGCATGTGATGTTCCCCGCCCTGTGTCCATGTGTTCTCATTGTTCACTTATGAGTGAGAACATGTGGTGTTTGGTTTTCTGTCCTTGTGACAGTTTGCTGAGAATGATGGTTTCCTGCTTCATCCATGTCCCTGCAAAGGACATGAGCTCATCCTTTTAATGGCTGCATAGTATTCCATGGTGTATATGTGCCACATTTTCTTAATCCAGTCTATCACTGGTGGACATTTGGGTTGGTTCCAAGTCTTTGCTATTGTGAGTAGTGCCACAATAAACATACGTGTGCATGTGTCTTCATAGTAACATGATTTATGATCCTTTAGGTGTATACCCAGTAATGGGATGGCTGGGTCAAATGGTATTTCTAGTTCTAGGTCCTTGAGGAATCGCCACACTGTCTTCTACAATGGTTGAACTAATTTACGCTCCCACAAACAGTGTAAAAGCATTCCTATTTCTCCACGTCCTCTCCAGCATCTGTTGTTTCCTGACTTTTTAATGATCGCCATTCTAACTGGCTTGAGATGGTATCTCATTGTGGTTTTGATTTGCATTTCTCTGATGACCAGTGATGATGAGCATTTTCTCATGTGTCTGTTGGCTGGATAGATGTCTTCTTTTGCGAAGTGTCTGTTGATAACCTTTGCCCACTTTTTGATGGGATTATTTGTTTTTCTCTTGTAAATTTGTTTAAGTTCTTTGTAGATTTTGGATATTAACCCTTTGTCAGATGGGTAGATTGCAAAAATTTTCTCCCATTCTGTAGGTCGCCTTTTCTTTTGCTGTGTGGAATCTCTTTAGTTTAATTAGATCCCATTTGTCTATTCTGGCTTTTGTTGCCATTGCTTTTGGTGTTTTAGTCATGAAGTCTTTGCCCATGCCTATGTCCTGAATGGTATTGCCTAGGTTTTCTTCTAGGGTTTTTATGGTGTCAGGTCTTACATTAAAGTCATTAAGCCATCTTGAGTTAATTTTTGTATACGGTGTGAGGAAGGGATCCAGTTTCAGCTTTCTACATATGGCTAGCCAGTTTTCCCAGCACCATTTATTAAATAGGGAATCCTTTCCCCATTGCTTGTTTTTGTCAGGTTTGTCGAAGATCAGATGGTTGTAGATGTGTTTTGTTATATCTGAGGCCTCTGGTCTGTTCCATTGGTCTTTATATCTGTTTTGGTACCAGAATCATGCTGTTTTGTTTACTGTAGCCTTGTAGAATAATTTGAAGTCAGATAGCATGATGCCTCCTGGTTTGTTCTTTTTGCTTAGGATTGTCTTGGCTCCACAGGCTCTTTTTTGGTTCCATATGAATTGTAAAGTAGTTTTTTCCAATTCTGTGAAGAAAGTCAGTGGCAACTTGATGGGGATAGCATTGAATCTGTAAATTACCTTGGGTGGTGTGGCCATTTTCACGATATTGATTCTTCTTATCCATGAGCATGGAATGTTCTTCGATTTGTTTGTGTCCTCTTTTATTTCATTGAGCAGTGGTTTGTAGTTCTGGTTAAAGAGGTCCTTCACATCCCTTGTAAATTGGATTCCTAGGTATTTTATTCTCTTTGTAGTAATTGTGAATGGGAGTTCACTCATGATTTGACTTTCTGTTTGTCTATTATTGGTGTATAGGAATGCTTGTGATTTTTGCAGATTGATTTTGTATCCTGAGATTTTGCTGAAGTTGCTTATCAGCTTAAGGAGATTTTGGGCTAAAATGATTGGGTTTTCTAAATATACAATCATATCATCTGCAAACAGAGACAATTTGACTTCCTCTTTTTCTAATTGATTTATGTCATTCTCTTGCCTGATTGCTCTGGCCAGAACTTCCAACACTATTTTGAATAGGAGTGGTGAGAGAGGGCATCCCTGTCTTTTGCCGGTTTTCAAAGGGAATGCTTCCAGTTTTTGCCCATTCAGTATGATATTGGCTGTGGGTTTGTCATAAATAGCTCTTATTATTTTGAGATACGTTCCATCAACACCTAGTTTATTGAGAGTTTTTAGCATGAAGCGCTGTTGAATTTTGTCAAAGGCCTTTTCTGCATCTACTGAGATAATCATGTCCTTTTTGTTGTTGGTTCTGTTTATGTGATGGATTACATTTATTGATTTGTGTATGTTGAACCAACCTGGCATCCCAGGGATGAAGCCAATCTGATCGTGGTGGATAAGCTTCTTGATGTGCTGCTGGATTCAGTTTGCTAGTATTTTATTGAGGATTTTCACATCAATGTTCATCAGGGACATTGGCATAAAATTCTCTTTTGTTGTTGTGTCTCTGCCCGGCTTTGGTATCAGGATGATGCTGGCCTCATAAAATGAGTTAGGGAGGATTCCCTCTTTTTCTATTGATTGGAAAAGTTTCAGAAGGAATGGTACCAGTTCCTCTTTATACCTCTGGTAGAACTCGGCTGTGAATTTGTCTGGTCCTGGACTTTTTTTAGTTGGTAGGCTATTTATTATTGCCTCAATTTCAGAACCTGTTATTGGTCTATTCAGAGATTCAACTTCTTCCTGGTTTAGTCTTGGGAAGGTGTATGTGTCCAGGAATTTACCCATTTCTTCTAGATTTTCTACTTTATTTGCGTAGAGGTGTTTATAGTATTCTCTGATGGTAGTTTGTATTTCTGTGGGATTGGTGGTGATATCCCCTTTATCATTTTTTATTGCATCTATTTGATTCTTCTCTCTTTTCTTCTTTATTAGTCTTGCTAGTGGTCTATCAATTTTGTTGATCTTTTCAAAAAACCAGCTCCTGGATTAATTGATTTTGTGAAGGATTTTTTGTGTCTCTATCTCCTTCAATTCTGCTCAGATCTTAATTATTTCTTGTCTTCTGCTAGCTTTTGAATTTGTTTGCTCTTGTTTCTCTAGTTCTTTTAATTGTGATGTTAGCGTGTCAATTTTAGATCTTTCCTGCTTTCTCTTGTGGGCATTTAGTGCTATAAGTTTCCCTCTACACACTGCTTTAAATGTATCCCAGAGATTCTGGTACAATGTGTCTTTGTTCTCATTGGTTTCAAAGAACATCTTTATTTCTGCCTTCATTTTGTTATGTACCCAGTAGTCATTCAGGAGCAGGTTGTTCAGTTTCCACGTAGTTGAGCAGTTTTGAGTGAATTTCTTAATCCTGAGTTCTAATTTGATTGCACTGTGGTTTTAGAGACAGTTTGTTATGATTTCTGCTCTTTTACATTTGCTGAGGAGTGTTTTACTTCTAACTATGTGGTCAATTTTAGAATAAGTGGAATGTGGTACTGAGAAGATTTGGGGTATGCAGTTCTGTAGATGTCTATTATGTCCGCTTGGTCCAGAGCTGAGTTCAAGTCCTGGATATCCTTGTTAACTTTCTCTCTTATTGATCTGTCTAATATTGGCAGTGGGGTGTTAAAGTCTATCATTATTATTGTGTGGGAGTCTATGTCTCTTTGTTGGTCTCTAAGGACTTGCTTTATGATTCTGGTTACTCCTGTATTGGGTGCATATATATTTAGGATAGTTAGCTCTTCTTGTTGAATTGATCCCTTTACCGTTATATAGTGGCCTTCTTTGTCTCTTTTGATCTTGTTTGTTTAAAGTCTGTTTTATCAGAGACTAGGATTGCAATCTGTGCTTTTTTTTGTTTTCCATTTGCTTGGTAGATCTTCCTCCATCCCTTTATTTTAAGCCTATGTGTGTCTCTGCATGTGAGATGTGTCTCCTGAATACAGCACACTGATGGGTCTTGGCTCTTTATCCAATTTTCCAGTCTGTGTCTTTTAATAGGGACATTTAGCCCATTTACATTTAAGGTTAATATTGTTATCTTTGAATTTGACCCTATCATTATGATGTTAGCTGGTTATTTTGCCTGTTAATTCCACAGTTTCCTCATAGCGTTGATGGTCTTTACAATTTGGCATGTTTTTGCAGTGGCTGGTAACGGTTGTTCCTTTCCATGTTTAGTGCTTTCTTCAGGAGCTCTTGTAAGGTAGGCCTGGTGGTGACAAAATCTCTCAGCATTTGCTTGTCTGTAAAGGATTTTCTTTCTCCTTCATTTATGAAACATAATTTGGCTGGATATGAGATTCTGGGTTGAAAATTCTTTTCTTTAAGAATGTTGAATATCGGCCCCCACTCTCTTCTTGCTTGTAATGTTTCTGCCAAGAGATCCACTGTTAGTCTAATGGGCTTCCCTTTGTGGGTAACCCAACCTTTCTCTCTGGCTGCCCTTAACATTTTTTCCTTCATTTCAACCTTGTTGAATCTGAGGATTATGTGTCTTGGGGTTGCTCTTCTTGAGGAGTATCTTTGTGGTGTTCTCTGTATTTCCTGAATTTGAATGTTGGCCTGCCTTGCTAGATTCGGGAAGTTCTCCTAGATGATATCCTGAAGAGTGTTTTCTAACTTGGTCTATTCTCCCTGTCACTTTCCGGTACACCAATCAAATGTATATTTGGTCTTTTCACATAGTCTCATATTTCTTGGAGGCTTTGTTCATTTCTTTTCACTCTTTTTTCTCTAATCTTGTCTTCTTGCTTTATTTCATTAATTTGATCTTCGATCACTGATATCCTTTCTTCCACTTGATCAAATCAGCTATTGATGCTTGTGCATGCATCATGAAGTTCTTGTGCTTTGGTTTTCAGTTCCATCAGGTCATTTAAAGTCTTCTGTACACCGTTTATTCTAGTTAGCCATTTGTCTCACCTTTTTTCAAGGTTTTTAGCTTCCTTGAGATAGGTTAGAACATGATCCTTTAGCTCAGAGGAGTTTGTTATTACCAACCTTCTGAAGGCTACTTCTGTCAACTCATCAAACTCATTCTCTGTCCAGTTTTGTTCCCTTGCTGGCGAGGAACTGCAATCCTTTGGAGGAGAAGAGGCATTCTGGTTTTTGGAATTTTCCGCTTTTCTGCAGTGGTTTCTCCCCATTTTTGTGGTTTTATCTACCTTTGGTCTTTGATGTTGGTGACCTATACAGATGGGGTTTTGGTGTGGATGTCCTTTTTGTTGCTGTAGATGCTATTCCTTTCTGTTTATTAGTTTTCCTTCTAACAGTCAAGCCCCTCAGCTGCAGGTCTGCTGGAGTTTGCTGGAGGCCCACTCCAGACCCTGTTTGCCTGGGTATCACTAGTGGAGGCTGCAGAACAGCAAATATTGCTGCCTGATCCTTCCTCTGGAAGCTTTGTCCCAGAGGAGCACCCACCTCTTTGAGGTGTCTGTTGGCCCCTACTGGGAGATGTCTCCCGGTCAGGCTACACAGGGGTCAGGGACCTGCTTGAGGAGGCAGTCTGTCTGTTCTTGGAGCTCAAACGCTGTGCTGAGAGAACCACTGCTTTCTTCAGAGCTGTCAGACAGGGACATTTAAGTCTGCAGAAACTGTCTGCTGCCTTTTGTTCTGCTATGCCCTTCCCCCAGAGGTGGAATCTAGAGAGGCAGTAGGCCTTGCTAAGCTGCAGTGGGCTCCACCCATTTGGAGCTTCCCGGCTGCTTTGTTCACACTGTGAGCTACTCAAGCCTCAACAGTGACGGATGCCCCTCCCCTCGTCAAGCTGCAGCATTGCATGTTGATCTCAGACTGCTGCACTAGCAGTGAGCAAGGCTCCGTGGGTGTGGGACCCACCAAGCCAGGCAAGGGAAAGTATCTCCTGGTCTGCTGGTTGCGAAGACTGTGGGAAAAGTGCAGTACTTGATCAGGAGTGTACCATTTCTCCAGGTACAGTCTGTCACAGCTTCCCTTGGCTAGGAAGGGGAAATCCCCCAACCCCTTGCACTTCCTGGGTGAGGCAACACCCCACCCTGCTTCAGCTCGCCCTCTGTGGGCTGCACCCACTCTCCAACCAGTCTCAATGAGATGAACCAGGTACCTCAGTTGGAAATGCAGAAATCACCCATCTTCTGCATCGATCTCACTGGGAACTGCAGACCAGAGCTCTTCCTGTTCAGCCATCTTGGACACCAGTGAAGTTTTTCTATGTGCTAGGCATGTGCCTGTAGTCCCAGGTACTCGGGAGGCTGAGGCCAGAGGATTGCTAGAGCCTAGGTGTTTGAGACCAGCCTTGGCAAGATAGTGAGACCCTGTCTTCAAATATGTATATATATAGACACACATGCACACACACGAAGTTTCTATTTTATGTAGAGCTCAGTATGAAGCACTTCAAAGCATTAAAGAATCTGATGACTTAATACACTAATATTTCTTATTCAGTGAAACATTCACCTGACCAAAGTGATTAACAACTTCTGCTAAGTTGTGGGCTCCAATTTGGCAAGAACTGTGTGTTAATCATCTTTATGTATCCCATAATACTTGGCAGACTATTTCACAAATAGTTGGTTTTACAATCACTATTTTATATATTACTCTTACTAAGTATTATTTTCTTCCCTACAACTAAAGTTCAGAGCCAAAGTGGAAGGCCATATCAGATCCAAATCTATTCATTTTTCTTGTTTGAGTTTTGTAGCCAATACAGAGATATTTGCATTACTTCAGTATTGACACCAAATGTGTGTGGAGCCCCCAGACACACACAAACACGTACACACACATATATATACATATATATGTATATAGCTGGGCCTATACAGCTGGGTATAATGACTATTTTAGTGTAAGGCAGGCACAGTTGAAAAGTATGTGAATTTTGTGACAAACACACAGGAACACACCCCAAACAAAAAAGGCTGGTGATTCATTTTGATATTCTCAGTTGACATATTTGAAAAGTTATGAAAGAGCCCCAAATCTTACCATCCTTGCAATTTTCTTCTTTTTTAACTTTTATTTTATGCTCAGGGATACAAGTATGTTTGCTGCATAGGTAAACTTGTATCATGGAGGTTTGTTGTCCAGATTATTTCATCACCCAGGTATTAAGCCTAGTACCCATTATTTTTCCTGACTCTCTCCCTCCTCCCACCCTCCATCCTCCAAAAGATATCAGCGTGTGTTGTTCCCCTCTGTGTGTCCATGTGTTCTCGTCATTTAGCTCCCACTTATAAGTGAGAACATGCAGAATTTGGTTTTCTGTTCCTGTGTTAGTTTGCTAAGGATAATGGTCTCCAGCTCCATCCATGTCCCTGCAAAGGATATAATCTCATTCTTTTTAATGGGCAAAGCTGGAAGCATTCTCCTTGAAAATCAGCACAAGACAAGCATGCCCTCCTTATTCCTATTCAACATAGTATCAGAAGTTCTGGCCAGTGCAATCAGGCAAGAGAAAGAAAGAAAGGGCATCTGCTATGGTTTGGCTGTGTTCCCACCCAAATCTCATCTTGAATTGTAATCCTGATATGTCAAGGGAGGGACCTAGTGGGAGGTGATTGGATCATGGGGGTGGTTCCCAGCATGCTGTTTTCATGATAGTGGGTGAGTTCTCACGAGACCTGATGGTCTTAGAGTGTGGCAATTCCCCCTTTACTGTGTCTCTCTCCTGCTGCCATGTAAGATGTGCCTTGCTTCCCCTTTGCCTTCCGCCATGATTGTAAGTTTCCTGAGGCCTCCTCAGCCATGCGAAACTGTGAGTCAGTTAAACCTCTTTTCTTTATAAATAACCCAGTCTCAGGTAGTATCTTTACAGCAGTGTGAAAAACAGCATCCAAATAGGAAGAGAGGAAGTCCAACTATCCCTGTTTGCAGATGGCATGATCCTATATCTAGAAAACCCAATAGTATTATCCTTGCAGTTTTGTACTGAAGCAAAACTGAATGAACTACCTGCATCATTACAACTGCTAACATTAGGGAATTTTTCTCAAAATGTGGTCTACAAATCACTTGCATCAGAATCACTTCCAGCACTGGTGAAAAATGAAGATTCCTCGGCTCCATGCTACTAAATCAGTATTTCTGGAGGCAGAGCTCAACAAATATGCCTTTTAAACAAGCAATCCAAGTGACTCTTAAGACCAGGAAAGTTGGAGAATGATTGTTTTATGGTGGATTGGCCTGGGTGGCTAAGAAGTAACATTGCAATCACTAAAAAGAATATGCAGGTCTAAGTGACACCCTGGTAGGAGTACCTTGCTTGTTTCTCTTATGTTGGAACAAGTGAGAAGTTATTCTAACTCGGCTGGGCCCCATGTTAATTAAGTGATAATTTTTAAAAAGGTCAAGCAATACTTTTTTTCTGAAATACAGGTTTGCATTAGATTTTAAAACTGAAAAATTAAGAAACAATTCTCAAAATTTCATACATATGTTTAGTGACCCAAGTATGATATTAGCTCCAAGATAGACTATGTAGCCAGTTCTCTCACATAGAAATGCTGACAAATACTGAGGACTTTGCCAAAACCCAACGAACCAGTCTAGCAACATATGTTGCCACGTAATTCTTTCAGGCCTGCTTACAGAATAATTTCAGGGATATTGTAAGAATACAGATCTTTGATTGATGTGAAGGTAAGAATTTCTTTTCTTATCAACTTTACTCATTCTATCTTTATTCAAAGATAGAGTGGCTGCCCAGTGTGATAGTAAGTTCCTCAATACTGAGGATATTCAAGCTAGGAATGCTTCTGTGCTGGAATGGTGTTTCATGCATGAAGTCCACAGCTAGACTTAGGTAACATTGGATATTAATGTTCTAAAATTCTTCAAACATATAGTGCCATTGAGCCATAAAAATATGATACACATGATTATTAAAAGTAAAAATAAATGTTGAAAGTGCCACTTGGACAAAGCTGCCTCTTAAGGGCATTTTAGTGGTAAACAAATTCACAAATTATTTTTTCTTAATTCTCTTTCTACCTATCATATTGCCATCCTACCTACTGCCTTTATTTATCATTTTTCTACAATGGTAGTTAAAATGAAAGTGGAGACTCAGTCCCCAAAGAATCATTGTTATTAACAGAGGCTGGCTCTGTGTGTGCCTCAATTTTTACCTCTTCATCACACACTACTTACGTGCTAAGTGATTGACCACGGCATGTACCATTCCACTTGGCCATTAGGCTAGTTGTGAATTACAGTTTTGCTGAGTTGCAGTTTTTTCCCTCTCAAGGCTAGGTTTAATTAGAGGTGTGATAAACAACCCTGTGAAAATGGCATTCTACAAGTAATATTTTGGGTACTGAGTGTGGTTGGTAAATCACATGGTAAAAAAAAAAATCAGACAGACATGAATTCAAATCTTGGCTCTGTTATTTACCAGCTGCTTGATCTTAGGCGACTTACTCAGTTTCCCCATTGACAGAAATGAGAATACTAATAGAGGATGAGTGTAGAGATGCACGATGGCATATACATAAAAGTCTAACATATGCAGATACATATTAAATTTTAGCTCTCACCTTGTCCTATTGTGATGCAGACATTGTGTTTGCTGCTGTGGTCATACCAAGATAAATACACATAAGCCCTGTCTGTAAGAATCTTAGAATGTCAGCTGATCTTACAATCTTAATGTTAAATTCACTGTATTCCCAGGAATTGTTGTGGTGTGTCAGTTGGAATACAGGTCATGGTAAATGCACCAGTCAATTGGTACCAGAGAAGAGCAGTTACTAAAAGAGAGCATAAAATTCCAGAGTACCCTGGCAAAGAAAGAAGAAAGTCTAATACACGTTGATTTAAGTGGTCTAAGTTATTTTGATGAAATCTGATCATACTGTTTTTGCTTGACAATTGGGAAGGGACAGGCAATGAAATTAATGGGAGGTAAATTTAAAATGAGCATGAGGAAACACCGTTTTATGTAGTATGTGTTGTCTATCTGCAAAATTTTGCTTTGGAAGGATACTAAGTCAAGTGCTATGCCTGGCTCTAACAGAGCTCTGTAGTTTTTTGAACATTTATGTTTGTTGCTTAAGACCTCTTAAGACAATTGGGAGAATAAAATCTTAAGCAATGGAGATGAAGGATCAAAGGTCAACATTACATTTGGATGCTTTTGCCTATTTTGTCTCAGCATTTTTGTTTGCTGTCCCCACCCCTACACATTTCTAATGTCAGATATTTTATAAACAAAATATTTATTGGATCAGGAAAAGATTTGGAGGTCTCTCATCTTTATTCCTATAAATATGAACCCACTCAAAGTTTGAGCAGTCTCTATGGGTCATCAGCTAGTTTTACTAATAGAAATCAGTTTCCTCTTTTTCCTACCACCCCAATTTTCTCAGCAATTGTGTAGTAGTTTGAAACTTATCTAGCAATGTCAACTGTCCAGGACTAAGATAGAAATAAGAGTAAATATAATCTCCTGAATTTGTTTGAGGTCAGTCCTTTTGATTCTCAGAACTTATTAATTCATAAGTTTTACAAACAACACTTCTGTTTTCCCACTTGAAATCAGACTCAAATGCCAAACAAATCAGTATTGGTGTAGGATTCAGTTATATTCAATGCCTCATATTGTGCAGAACACCCTGTTCTTCAGCAAAGCTGGATATGTGATGTGATAATATATTCTACATCATCATGCACTCTCAGGTTTGCATTTTTAGAATCCTTTCAGATAACAGGTTTTGAAGTTAGATGAACCTGGTCTCAAGTCCCAGTTTTGCAATTTCTGACCTCCCTGATGTCAACTTCCTCACCTAGAAACTCAGATTTTTAATAACCACCCTATAAGACTGTAGCAACATTAAATTATACACTGTACTACTACAGTTTAGGTATCCCTTATCTGAAATGCTTGTGACCGGAAGTGTTTCAGATTTCAATTATTTTTGGATTTGGAATGTTTGCATATATATAATGAAACATCTTGTAGTTGGGACCCAAATCTAAACATGAAATTCATTTGTTATTTATATACACCTTCTATACAAAGCATGAATGTAATTTTATACAATATTTTTAATAATTTTGTGCACAAAACAAAATTTTGACTGTATTTTGACTGCGACTTGTCAAAATACAGTCAAAATTTTCTACTTGTGGTGTCATGTAGGTGTTCAAAAAATTAGATTTGGGAGCATTTCGGATTTCAGATTTTCAGGTTGGGAATGCTCAACTTTATAGCCTGAAACATAGCTGGTAATTCATAAATATAATTTTCTTGCCTTTTTATCAGAGTATGCATGGCTTCTCTTTCTCATTAGAGTGCATGCTCCACAGAAAGATGCTTGGGAAACCTTGCTTATCTTTTGATCACTGAGGATTGTAGTTAAGGTATAATTACTCATATTCTAAGTTGCTTTCATGTGGAATCTTTTCTGAAGTTTTATTTCTTTAACCATTGTCATTGCAATCATAAGAAAGTGCTTTCAAGTTAGGAAATTTACCACCTTCACTGGAACTACTTCAAATACTCACACTTTTCTGAGAATCAGGTTGAATATCTTCTTGATGGGATGGAGGATCACTTAAGTAAAGTGGAGGCAGTAATTGGCTCCACGGGACATGCCTGTCATTACCCAAGAGCAAACATGCAGAGTAATCAAGCGCTCAGGCTTCACAATACAAGGGTGACAGATAATCTCATAAACACCCTCCTATTTCTAAACCAGTTTTAATAATCTTGTTACATTGAACTGACTGCAAAATATATGGACTATATTAGATTAATCTCAAGTGCATTCGTATAAAAACAGTTAAGTAGTTAAAATGTATTTTTAAGGCTGGCATTTTCTTCTTATACTTAAGGTTAAATTGTATTCATTTGTCAATATATAAATGCCATCTAGATTTTAATTATAAATGAAAGCTATTAAAATTAATTCCTAAGGAATTTTATTATAGAGTACATTGTCTATATTGGATAGATAAAGCATAGTTCTTAGACAATTTGCTGGAAAATACATAGCTCTGAAATCAGTGGCTAACACTCATCCTACAGCCCTGCTTTCTAAGCTTTTGCTTCTCTTCTTCCTGGAATCTGAGGGGCAGGTCACAGTTCAGAGTCCCTCACCGCAGCAGAGACCCACCCATAGAGAGTTTCTAGGACCTTAGGAACTCACTAAGGCAGAGTAAATGCTCTCTGGCTTCCTGATCCAAGCTCCTCTTTCCCTGGGTCTGCAGGAACAGGCAGAGCTCTTTCTCCTAAATATGTCCCTTTCTCCTAAAAGAGCCTCTTTCTAAGTAGAGGAGAGCAAACATCTTCACAGCCCTGGAAACTGCTCCTGCTTGATGTCTGGGTTGCTTCCAAGCCCCTCATGTTTGCTTATATAGCTCTGGGTCTGCATCAGGAGGTACTTTGTCACCAGTGCAGCTGATAGCTATCCTCCTAAGTGGCAATATCACCCGCCAAACTCTAGGGAAACATTTTTTTAAAATGTATTTACAATCTCCTTATTACAGAACTAAAAAAAAGGATGCTAAAATGTACTCCATTCTTAACTGTGTATCAGATGATGTGCAGTTTACTACTGTCAACATTTTTTGTATTCAATTCTCAAAACAACTCACTCAGTGAAGTATTATTATGCCCATTTTATAGATGAAGAAGAGCTCAGAAAAATAAGTAGCTTGTTGACTTCTCAGCTGCTTCAAACCCTGATTTTTCTTTTCCTGAAGTCCATACTCCTTTCAATAAAATATGCTGCTGACATAGAATAACAGAAGCTAGTCCATTTCTTCTTTCTGTTAGGTCAAATCATACAGACATGCACTAAAGAGAGCCATCTGAGGGGGTGTAAGGAGAGAACCAGCCTTCCTCTTAGCAAAGCATAACTACCAGCATGGAAGGCTTTAGCTAACACCCCACAGCCCTCCCAAAACACAGGCCACATAGTCATGTATGTAAATGAGTCATAGCCCTGAACATATCCTATGTCCCAAAAGTGAATGCACAAACTCTAATGACGACCTAGGTTTCACTTATTTTCAGAGGAGAAATTTTCCTTGCCTCCAGTCATACTCTTTGTTCCATGAACTGTTAAATTTCACATAAAAGCTTCTCTGAAATGCTTTGCAACAGGCATATTATATTTTTGATTTTTATTTCTTTTTACAGTACTATTTTTAATAGAAGGAACTGGGGAAGGTGGGTAGTAGAATACATTAGCACACAAGCACACTATTTTATCTAAATCAAGAGAGGATTTATTTTTATTATTATTTTATATAACATTTTACTGACTTTTTTTCAGATAGATTAAATCTAAGGAATCACTTAATAATAGGATACCCATGTAAAAATGTGAATTTCAGTAATTGTTAGGCTAGCATGTGCTAACTAATGTTTATCAAGAGTTCTTGTTTAATCAAACGATTGTGTTCTTAGCACCACAGACGCTAAAATGTATTTAGCACCATACATTCTAACTAGTGTTTAAAAGCAAAAATAACATGCATAATATAAATTTTGATCTTTCAAATACTGCTGAGATTCTCTAGTATTCTAAAATTAGAGATAATGTTCATTGTGATATTTGGTTTCCCTTAAGTGTAAAATAGTTGAGTATTATTCTGTGGTCTAATATTTGCTTATGACGTATCAATGGTTTAAAAATGATACCGTTTTCGATTCAACAAAATATCTAACCCTCTAGAAGGGGCCTAGAGAGATGAGCAAGTGAAATCGCCCATTAGTAGTAGAATATTTTTCATGTCTCTGATATATGATCAACCAACATCAACTAACATCTGCTAACATACTTCCCATGATGATAAGCTCACTGCTTCCAGAGATAATACATTCTATCACTGAGACACTCAAGTTGTTGAAAACTTATTTTGTTGGGTCAAAAGTATGTCACATATGTTTGAATCTCACTATATCAATTATTGGCAGTTTCACCTTGTGCAAATCATTTCATCAGTCTGAATTTCACTTCTTCATATGGAAAACAGCTATGATAAATAGTATCTACTTTCTTCAATATTATTGGGAGGCTGTAATTAATAAGGAAGTAGTTAACTATATTCCTGGTACATAGCAGATCTTAACAGATGACTTTTTTTTTCCTTGGACTTCTCTTTTCTTTTCTATCTATTATTTTCTTAAAAGAAAAATTTTTCCAAACTATGGATAATGATTTCTTATTTCCGGTATATATAAGTGTCTTGAGGATAGGAATGATGCTTACTTGATAGAATATACCCCTTGCACATTCACAATAAAGCTAGAAACCACTTGCAAATGTCTTCTTTGTAGACACTTAAAAAATACTAATTTTTTTTACATATAATTGTTAGTGCATTTTATAAAATCTACCATTAGTGACCTCATACCGGCAACAGAAGAAGAAGTAAAAGTAATTGGAAGTAATTTGTAAGATAAATAGTAGATTTTTATAAGTCATGGCTCATCATAAAGATGGTTTTTAGATACAAATTTATTTTCCCAAAATATAATGAAGAATTAAGTGACCAGTGTAGGGCACTTACCCATGAGAAAAACTTTGTATCTGTTATTGGTAGATTCTATGGTCTTCTGTTCTAATAGCAAAGGAATTGTCATCTACTAGTGTTTTTGATACTGAAGTGTAAACTTCCAGGGAGTTAGGAAATTAAATATTTTATAATTAAATATCACATATAGGAATATATCCCAAGGAAGCAATTGAACAAGAGCAAAAAATGCACATATAAAGATATTCATTTCAGCATTGTTTATGGTTGTTTAAAAAATAGAATCAAATCAAATGACCATTAATAGAAAATTAAAAAAATAAATTACACTAATTCCTGATGATAAAATGTTAAACACCTAATTTAAAATAACATTGTATCTATATATATTACCATAGAAATATAGCCATAATTTGTTACTAAATGAAAGCAGCAGATAATAAAGTAAGATATTAGCCCAATTTTGAATATACATACATGCAAAAAAAATCTGAAAGGACATATGCAAAAAGTTTAACAGTGGATATCTCTGAGTAAGATTATCAGTGGTTTTTATTTTCTGCTCTCTCTTTTTCTTAAATTTTCTAAGCTTTTAACAGTGAGTATACATTAATTTTATTTTCATTGTCTAAATTATTTAATAAAGAAGTATATCCAAATTTAGTAAACAAATATAATGGTAAGCAAATAAAATATTTATATGGATGTATATGTACATATATATACATTCATAGATGAAGCATAAAATTTTATAGGTATCAATGCTGAAAATAAGGTAAAATTTCCTAAGTGAATACTGTTTGTGAATATATGATTACATCTTTTTATCAGTTTTGAGTCAAAATAGTTGTGTTTCAGTGGTTTCAGAAAAGGGAGTCATTGGACTTGTTTTTATTTTTATTTTTAATGAACTCCTGGTCAAAATAATATGTTCTTTTGTTTATGTTCTTGTTGTATGTATATCCTAGTGACTTTCTAGTCTTCGTCTATGTGCACATTCAATTTTTATGTATCAATAATTTTATGGATAAAAGTTTTGCAATCTTCACTTTCACATACCATTTTACCAAATTCTATTTTGCTTCCTTTTTTCTTACTCCTTTTTTTTACCCTTCTTGTAAATGTTCAATGTTAGTGTGGTGTATATGCTTCCACTCATTTCTCCAATTTCATTCAATCACATACAGATAGAAGATAAATAAATCAATATAGATAGATATATAGATTGACAGATATTGTTTGTATTTTAAGAACATAAAATCATGCCATATACATTTCTCTGACACTCATTCTTCTCATTTAACAGTAAATCATAGCTTTACCTTACTTTACTTTAGTAAAGTAAATAACTTATGAAACAAAATTGCATTCGTTAACTTCATTCTCAAAGAGGAAAAGAGCTCAGAGATCTGATTGCTACTCCTCCGTCTGCACCAACTTACTGTATGACTTAAAAAAAACAACCCCTTACAATAACCCTCAATTTCCTCATCTGAAAATGAAACAGTAGGGCTAGATCTTTTCCAGCTCTATAATTCCATGGCTCATACTTTTATCTTCTGTTTTATGAGTTATGCTTTGGTAGAATGTCCTCCTTTAAAGCTTTTCACATCTCAATTTTGTAAAGACAGATGACCAATAAATCTCAAGTATTTCAATGAGGTTCTTCTAGGGATGTTGCCAGATCATCATTTTACAATGTTTTTTAAATATATTAAATATATTAATATAACAAATACATAATGTAAGTGATATGTGTCTGTAAGATAGATAAGTTCTTTATTATAAGCAAAAGTGACTTTCACCTAAGTGTCTCAACTCTCTTAATTAACCTTATGCTGATTTGTAGGAGACTTACATGACTAGCTGCAATTATGTGCTCGTTAGTGATACAAATGGTGAGAAGAGTTTCTCTTATTATACTTAGCTTGCTTCTTAGCTCCACTAAGCTTTTTATAAGAATTTATGTGACAAACAAGTAGTTAGCCTTTCGATAGTATATACTTTTCATGAGGTTGCAGATCCCGGCCAGATGCTCACAATTGCCCATTTCTTGCCCACTGACTTGGCTTGATCAAGATTTAATCAGACATCTCTCCTCCCCACAGGCTCCTGACTTTTGGCTTGCCCCAAACTTGAGCAAACACTAAAATGTAAACATCCCACTGTGTTAGGCTGTTCTTGCCTTACTATAAAGAAATACCTGAGACTGAGTGATTTATAAAGAAAAGAGGTTTAATTGGCTCATGGTTCTGCAGGCTTTACAGGAAGCATGTTCCTGGCATCTGCTCACATTCTAGGGAAGCCTCAGAAAGCTTACAATCATGGTAGAGGGTGTCAAAGCGGGAGCAGGCACTTTGTATAGCAAATGTAGGAGCAAGCGAGAGAGGGGGGAGGTACCAAACACTTTTAAGCAACTAGATTTTGTGAGAACTCACTCACTGTCATGAGAATAGCACCAAGGGGATGATGGTAAACCATTCATGAGAAATCCACTCCCATGATCCAGTAACCTCCCACCAGGCCCCACCTCCAACACTGAGGATTACAATTCAATGTGAAACTGAACGATACACTAGGGAACAAAAACACTAGCTGTATCACCCTACCTTAACAGTTCATTCCAAATTAGCTGATCACAGCAACATTTCCTGTTATATCATCCCCATCATGATGTCTGCTCAGCTCCGCCCTGTCACTCAATTTTACCTCTAAGTTTCTGCTAGTTCTGTTTAGCCGTCCCTATAAAAGAAAAACCTTTTTGATTGATTTTTGAGTTGCTTGAAAATCCTACGGGAGGAACATTCTCCAGGTTGATGTAGTTTTTTTTACGTCTAACCCTGTCTAAGTCTGGATTTGTTTTATTGACAGTACAAAAAGTTCTTAGGCTTCCTTTGGTTCACCTTCTAACCTCTCACCCAATTACCCTTTCCCTTTTAGTATTAATCATACCACAAAGGACATTTCCACAGTTTTATCTCTCAAAGATGATACTCACTGGTTTTCTCTGCTGTAGCCATCATTTAGAAAAATGAATACGTTTGTCCGTGTGACATGTGTATTATATTCCTATGATAATCAGAACTGTAGATGTGATATAATTATATATGTAAGATATATACCCTAGACAATATACACATTGATTTTTGTATCAACTTCTGATATAATTCTGTATCAAACAAGAATTTCCATAGAAAATTCCACTATTATCTCTTTGGATCACACCAAATTGCACAATCATAAAACATAAGTGAAACACCAGGGCTCATTTTAACACAAGCAAATGTTGTATAATACCAAATACCTATCATCTACTGTTACTGACACATGAAATGGTTGTGATAGTGATGTCAAACTTTTATTATAAGAATAAAAGAAAGAAAACAGGACTCTATTACCCTGTGCACTTACAGCAGAAATTTCTTCTCTGGAAGCTACTCAAGAGATTAAATAGATCATTTGCACCTGGTATACTATTGTTAGTTCTTTCAATGGACTAAATGCTCATGTTCCTTAGAGTGGACTCTGTATGTTTATACTCTGCCTATCTTCAAAACAGATTTGAGGAGGCTTATAAAAAAAGATATAATTACAGTAAAATAAAAATCCATTGAAACGGTAGTAAAAGGTATGAACTAGATAGTATAAAAGGAAAAATGTAAAAAGGAGAACAAAGAAAATAATCCATGTATTAGGGTTCTCTAGAGGGACAGAACTAATAGGATGGATGGGGAGTTTATTAAGGAATACTGACTCACATGATCACAAGGTGAAGTCCCACAATATGCCATCTGCAAGCTGAGAAGCGAGGAAGCCAGTCCAAGTCCCAAAATCTCAAAAGTACGGAAGCCGACAGTGCAGCCTTCAGTCTGTGGCCGAAGGCCAAAGAGCCCCTAGCAAATCACTGGTGTAACTCCAAGAGTCCAAAGCTGAAGAACCTGGAGTCTGTTGTTTCAGGGCAGGAAGCATTCAGCGCAGGAGACAGATGAAGGCCGGAAGACTCAGCAAGTCTGCCCATTCCACTTTATTCTGCCTGCTTTTTTGTAGCCACGCTGGCAGCTGATTAGATCGTGCCCACCCAGATTGAGGGTGATCTGCCTCTCCCAGTCCACTGACTCAAATGTTACTCTCCTTTGGCAGCACCCTCACGGAGACACCCAGAAACAATACTTTGCATCCTTCAGTCCAATCAAATTGACATTCAGTATTAACAATCACATTTTAGAAAACCCAAATTAAGAAAAATGACTACAACTAAGACTACAACTTGACTCTGAGCTTCTTGATAATCAAGACAAAAGTGGGCTATAGAACTGTCATTATAATATTATATAATATTATATTGATAACAATATTATCAAGGCGTGTAGAGAAAGAAACTCTTTTCTAGCTTTAAACTCTAGAAAGAATTTTCCCCATGGGTCATTTTATATAAACTATATAGCTGTAATAGATTTGGAACAATGCTTTCATTAGAATTCAGGGAAAGGGGGAGTATCCTACCTATGATTTATATATAGCCAGGTATACAGTGATAAGTAATGCTTCTGTAAAGACTTTTCTACTGGGATTTCTAGCTTTTTCCATGATATAAACACACATTGGTTCTGAAACATCAATGTTGTTTTTCCTTACCCTTTCAAAAAAGGCTCTCTATTTAACCTGCTCTGTGTATCAATTACTTAAGTCCCAGGAATTGAGGGATACTTGATAAAATTACACGCATGATCTAAATTTTTATGTAACAGTAATGTTGGGAGAGCCACTCACCGTATGAGAAAGATTATGAGATACAGTGTCAGAAAGTTTAAGTTAAAGTCCCAGGTTTTTCGCTTACTTACTGTATGACCTGGCTTGGTCATTGCTTCATCCTTCTGAGTCTTCATTTCCTTATTCTTTAAAATAACGGTGATGATGTATTAGTCTGTTCTCTCACTGCTATAAAGAAATACCTGAGACTGCGTAATTTTTTCAGAAAATAGGTTTAATTGGCTCATGGTTCTCCAGGCTTTATAGGAAGTATAGCGGCATCTGCTTCTGGGGAGGCTTCAGGGAGTTTTTACTCATGACGGAAGGCAAAGCAGAAGCATAGGCATCTTACATGGCAGGACCAGGACCAAGAGAGAGAGAAGGGGGAGGTGCTGCATACTTTTAAACAACCAGATCTCACGAGAGAACTCTCTCACTATCGTAAGAACAGCACCAGGAGATGGTGCTATACCATTCATGAAGGACCACCCCCCATGATCCAGTCACCTCCCACTCGACCCTACCTCCAACACTGGGGATTACAATTTGTCATGAGATTTTGGTGGGGACAAATGAGGTCATTTATATGAAAGCACTTATAAACTGTAAAGCTCCATTAGTTATTATTCTGTTACCTCTCAAGAAAGCTCTTTACTTTTAAATTAGAGGTCAGTGTATTCTTTTTTCTCCATGCAATTGAATACAGTTTATAAGCACTGAATAAAATCATTACTTTATATTCAAACATGGATCATTCACCCTATGGAAAGTTCCTAAAAAAAAATTTTTTTTTAATATATACAGGCGTTTCTTCCTGAAAAGTGACCAGTAAAACATGTTTTCTAGTTTATTTTTATATATTAAAGAAAAATTTGTTTATTCTGTGAACAAAATTAATACAGCAGAGTTTTCCCCACTAATAAAAACAGGAACAGAGAAATTCCAGGACAATGAAGTATGACAACGAAGTGCTCACTCATGAGTGCAGAAATACAGCACACTTGGCTATAGTTCAACGTACAGTCAAACGCTTCACAGCTAGTTTGATAAAGTAGGCAGTAAATTATTTTTAAAATGATTATGCTAACAGCTGGCTGGTTGGGCATATAATGTGGAGTGTGGAAAGCCTGAAGGCAGACAGGCCAGCTATACTGCTGTCAAGGTCATCTAGACCAAAGATTTCCAACCCCCAGACCACAGACCAGTACCAGCCCATGGCCTGTTAGAAACCTGGCTGCATAGCAGGAAGTGAGCAGCAGGTGAGCGAGCATTACCACCAGAGATCTGCATCCTGTCACATCAGCAGCAGCATTAGATTCTCATAGGAGTGCGAACCTTTTTGTGAACTGCATAGACTGTGTACTCCTTATGAGAATCTAATGCCTGATGATCTGTCACTGTCTCCCATTACCCCCAGATGGGACCATCTAGTTGCAGGAAAACAAGTTCAGGGCTCCCACTGATTCTACGTTGTAGTGAGTTGTATAATTATTTCATTATATGTTACAATGTAATAATACTAGAAATAAAGTGCACAAAAAATGTAATGTGCTTGAATCATCCCAAAACTATCCTCCACCCTGGGCCCTGCCCATGGAAAAATTGTCTTCCATAACACCAGTCCCTGATGCCAAAAAGATTGGGGACTGCTGATTTAGACCCAAGGGAAGTTGCCAACCTAGATTTAAATGGTAGCTGTAGGAAAGGGGAAAAGAATAACTAGGAATTGTAATGTCCACTATTTAGTAATATTTAACCTTTCCTATGTCACCCACTGCTTTGAGTGTCTGATGGAAACTGTGAGGCCAATTCTAGGAAAAATGCAAACATACTTTAAAAGAAAACATTTTACTTTCAATCCCTTACACATATACATGTGTATGTATGTGTGTACAGATGAGTATATGCACACACCCATGTCCACTTTGAAGGAAGAAACATGCTTGTAGGCAAAGAAAATGGAACCATTGATGAACAATTATTAATTTAAAAAAGAATTTTTCCAAGTCCCAACAGTAAGTGCTGCAGACTTTGAATTTCCAGTGTTAGAAGTGTTCTTACCCACTTTTAGTGCTAAAAATATCACCAAAGTTTCTCAGAGAAAGATATAGAGCCTCTGTTCTGTTTGGGAAGATCAAGCATGAGATCAACAACAATTCATATCTCAATAAAAATGAGCCATATTCCAGATTTGGAAAATGATTAAATTGAACCTTTCAAAGTACGAGATGTCATATAAGAGAGTTTTGTTTGTTTGTTTGTTTTTGAGACAGGGTCTCGCTCTGTCATGCTGGCTGGAGTGCAGTGGCACAATCATGGCTCACTGCAACCTCCACCTCCCCAGCTCAAAGAATCCTCCTACCTCAACCTCCCAAGTAACTGGGATCACAGGCATGGGCCACCACGCCCAGCTAATTTTTTGTATTTTTGGTAGAGATGGGGTTTTGCTGTATTATCCAGGCTGGTCTTGAACTTTTGAACTCAAGGAGATCCACCTGCCTTGGCTTCCCAAGGTGCTGGCATTACAGGCATGAGCCACCACTCCTGGCCAAGAGAGTTTTAATGTAAGAAAGTATAAAAGTTTATACAATGTTTAGTGAAGCAAATCTCCCTATAATACCTATTACCTCAGATACCCATTTCTCTTCCCAATAGGCAACCGCACAGTGTCAGGCATATCCTTCCAGGGATATTTAACCAAGGTACAAGCAAATATAAAAATATATTTTTCCTTTCTTTATCTCTCATTTTTAAGCTATATAAAAAATGGTAGCATACTCTACATTCTGTTCTTTATCTTGTTTTTTTAACCCATTAATTTAATTTAATAGAGATATTTCCACAGTAGAACATAGAGCACTTTCTGGTATTTAGTTGTATGGATGTTTTATGTGCCTGCAAAATTTTAAAAAATAATAATAATCCTATTAATATACCTTAATTTATTTAACTATCTCCCTATCAATAACAATGGTTTATATATTTTCTTATTATAAACAATGCTGCAATGAATAGCCTTATTTATACATCACATATGAAGGCATATGTGTGATGGATACATTCCCAAAAGTTAAATTGCTGGTTCAGGGATGTTTGTACTTTTGATAAGTATTGCCAAATTGCCCTCCTTAGCAGTTACAATGATTTATACCATCAGCAGCAATATAAGGAAAAGTTTGTTATGTCCTGACCAATATAGCATATTATCAAATTTTTGGAACTTACATATTTGGTAGGTGAAAAGTAGTATCTTTGTGCTGTTTCTTGTATTATGAATAAAATTGAGCTTTTTTTCATATGTTTAAGTTCCATTTGTATTTCCTTTTCTCTGAACTGCCTGTTCAAAATGCTTTGGCCCATTCTGGGAGCTGCTGTTGGTCTATTTCTATTGATGTGAAGGGCAAAGGAGCTCTTTCTTATTAGCCATATAGCCCCATGAATGGATACAAGTTGTAATTATCTTTCCTCAGTTTTTCATTTACTTGCAACTTAACTTACACTGATTTTTACCATGCAAATTTTATTTTATTTTATTTTATTTTGAGATGGAGTCTTCCTCTGTCACCCAGACTGGAGTGCAGTAGCATGATCTCAGCTCACTGCAAGCTCCACCTCCTGGGTTCACGCCATTCTCCTGCCTCAGCCTCCCGAGTAGCTGGGACTACAGGTGCCCGCCACCATGCCTGGCCAATTTTTTTGTATTTTTAGTAGACACAGGGTTTCACCATGTTAGCCAGAATGGTCTCGATCTCCTGACCTCGTGATATGCCCACCTCAGCCTCCCAAAGTGCTAGGATTAAAGGCGTGAGCCACCGCACCTGGCCACCGTGCAAATTTTTTAAATTACTTTGTAGTTTATTTAATCAAGCCTTTTTTAAATGAATGGTTTCAAAATGTTGTATTATTATTAAAAAGGCCTCCCTCACTTCCAGATTATATAAGAATCTTATTATAATTTCTTCTAGTACTTTTATGGTTTGGGTTTTTCTATATTTGATCTATGTAATTTACTGTTGTATAAGGAATGAGGTATGAATCAAACTTTATTTTTACTAGATGACTATTTAATTGTTCCTGTATTATTGAATGAATTAATAGTCCTTGTCATCCTCACTGATTAGAAATGCTACTTTTAGGCCAGGCGCAGTGGCTCACACCTGTAATCCCAGCACTTTGGGAGGCCGAGGCAGGCGGATCACAAGGTCAGGAGATCCAGATCATCCTGGCTAACATGGTGAAACCCCATCTCTACTAAAAATACAAAAAAATTAGCCGGGCGTGGTGGTGGGTGCCTGTAGTCCCAGCTGCTTGGGAGGCTGAGGCAGGAGAATGATGTGAACCTGGGAGGCGGAGCTTGCAATGAGCCGACGCCACTGGACTCCAGCCTGGGCAACAGAGCAAGACTCCGTCTCAAAAAAAAAAAAAAAAAAAAAGAACTGCTACTTTTATTGTATGCTTGATGCCAAATTATATTTTGTTTTTTACTTAATTTCTACTGCATTCCCTTTAGGTATCTGAATTTATTCATATTTACTCATGTGTCAACATCACATGGTTATAATTATTTACCTTTATAATGTGTCTAGGCCAGGCATGGTGGCTTACGCCTGTAATCCCAGCACTTTGGGAGGCCAAGGCAGGTGGATCACGAGGTCAGGAGTTCAAGACCAGCCTGGCCAACATGATGAAACCCTGTCTCTACTCAAAATACAAAAATTAGCCGGGTGTGGTGGCATGCACCTTTAATCTCAGCTACCCTGGAGGCTGAGGCAGGAGAATCGATTGAACCTGGGAGGTGGAGGTTGTGGTGAGCCAAGATCATGCCACTGCACTCCAACCTGGGCGACAGAGCAAGATTCCATCTCAAAAAGTAATAATAATGTGTCTAATATCCATTTTGGGAGCTCATGTTCTCCTAACCAGTATGTCCTTGTTGGTACTCCAATACTTTTAAAATATTTGAACACCACTCACCACCACTCTGTTCCTTCAGGGTTTGGAGATGCCTAGTTTATCCCTAGAGGGCATGAGAATGACTGGTTCTATAGATTCATACATCAACTGGAATTTTCTTTCTAGCTGACAGCTATGCTCAAAGACTGAATTCTTAGAAAGAGGTTTTCTGAGTGGGTGGAAGATCCCAGCACACTCCCTGGGACTTCAGAGACTGAAATGGCTGGTCTTCATCTGGAAGTTTCTAGAAACTAGGCATTGCTTGGAGAGTTGAGTTGACTGTCATTGTGAAAGGCATCTTTTTGTGTACTTTTTCACAAAAGCCTGTAACCTTTGACTTTTTTCTTGTGATTTTAAAGCCCAGCTAACCTGTAAGAGAGGAATATTTAACTTCTCTATAATGACTATAAATGATCTGCTTGAATCTGAGCCATGTCTGTCACTCCTTACAAGGCCACTTCTTCATACTTCCTTACTTTGAAGGAAAATCTTGTTTCTTTGTCGGTGCTTATCAAATCAGCCTCCTATCCTTTCACAGAGATGAGAAGATAAGGACATTATCTTTTTTGATTATCATATTTCAAAGGGATGGTTTCTAGGTCCTTGGAAAGGGCATTTTTAGGATGTAAAATCAGTGAGAGACTGGGAGAAGATTTACATGTCAAAGGGCCAGAGACCTAATTTATAATTGCAAGTTTTATAAAGTAAATGCTCTAAGAAAAGGGAGGTCAGGAGCCAATAGGAAGAAACCTGCCTAAAATTTAGTCAAGCTGGGTGGAACATTAACCTATAGCAAATCTATTCATTGGTGACTCATCTAGACTGGAACTACCAGATCTCTAATGAGAATTCACCCTCTTCTCTGAAGGAATCATCTGATCTCTCAGGACACCTCCACATTGTGGGTTATTTGTGTCAATCAAGCTGAATTAGAGGAATTCTGCTAAATAGCATGGCTTCATATGATTTCATGTTTATGTATAATACGTATATAGGTCAGAAAATGGTTAGGAGGTGCAGGTACTCATAGAATCTTTCACATGCTATGGTATTTTGTACTAGGTTTAACAAGACTCTCCTACTTCTTAATTATAAAAGATATAATTAGTTAACTTTTAGGTTGGCACTTATGAGCTCGGCACTATTAGTTCATGTAATCCTCATGAATACTCTGTGAGGTAGGTGTTACTCCCACTTTACAGACCATGAAATGGAGGGAAAGTGAGATTAAGAAACTTACCCAAGGTCATTTAAGCAGAAGCAGTGAGATTCAAACCCAGTTTGATTCCAGAACCCAAGATCTTAACTTCTGTGTTAAAATGATTTGCTTTCTAATATTTCATGAATCTTTCCAGGGGGTTGGGGACAGTATTTTCTGTTTAGGAATTGTTCAGGAGGTGATATAAAAGAGGCAACTGCAAGATGCTGGAACTTAGCTTGCCTCCTTGTTTCTGAGCCTGTATACAGAAACAGAGATTGCAGAGGCTTCAGGACCTGAATACCACTGTGGCAGCCACTTAGCAAAGAATCTCATAATGTTCTGTTCTATGAATTAGTAATCAGATATTTTCCATAAAACACTGTGAAAGAATTCAATAAAGACACCTGGGGAAATTAAAATAAGCCGTTTAATTCCATAATAATTCAGAGGACTTAGGGAGAAATGTCAATCAAGGTCAGGGAAACAGAAGAATCCTAGGAGAGAAAAGGTGAGAAAAATGACTTTTTTTAAATTCAAAAAGCAGAAGTTAGAAGGAGAGCATCTTTTCATCCAAGAAGCTTTGAAACTTTCATATTAACATCCTGGTGTTAATATGGCCTCTAGAGTATGGTGCTAGATAGTCCCCTCACATCCTTGGAATCTGTGTACCCATGCTAGGACATTCTCACAAAGAGAATGTCTTCTTTTTCATGAGCCCTAATCTCTGTGCCCTTGTCTTAACATTGGGCTTAGAAGATAGCCTATATAGTGAAAAGATTATAGATTGGGTTTTAATTGAAGATTCATTACTTACTAGATGAGGCATCTTGGACAAGACACTTATTCACTCTGAGCCTCAGTTTCTTCATCTGTATAAGGGGAATAATACAACCTCTTTTTAGATTTGTTATAAGGATTGGAGGTAATCCCTAAAATGGGACACTTACACAGTAGTCACTCAACAACTTACAAATATTAATATGCTTTGGCAAGCTTCTTCTAGTTATTTCAGCTCAAAGGCCAAAGAGATGGAAACAAGGGGTCAGTTCTATTTTCTGGGGCCAAAGAAAAAACTGAAAGAGATTGAGAAAGGGACCAGGTCTATTCAAAATGCTGCCTCTGGACTTTGCTGGTGGAATGTGATGAACAAAAAAGATCACATAGGCAAGGAAAGGAAAAGCCAATATAAGGTTATAGTTAGTATTGGGTCCAACTTAAGGAAGCTGAGGATCTTAAGAGGAGGTAGGAAACATAATGGAACATCCAGGCAGTCAGAATGAACAGGAACCAGATTTTGAGAAAACATTTCCATGGGTACTGGGGCTTAGCTTTAGGGCAAGACACCATTCACCAGGGAGGAGGACTAGCAACTTCAAGGCAACTAGATTTCAAGGAAATTTAGCAGGTTCTCAGAATAGAAACTCAGAAGAAGCCTTTTTATGAGATTGGCACACATGTGAGTGACGTTAAGTCGTGTTGTTCAGGGGGAGGAGCAAATGAAAGGGACAGAATCATGAAAATGGAGAGGTTAACATACATTTTTTAGTGCTGTAACAGAGAGGCCCAAAATAATAGTGGCTTAAACAAGATAAAAATTTGCTTATCTCTCACATTGAAGTCTGAGTCATTGGTCCAAGGTGATATGTTAGCTCCAAAATCATCAGGGCCCATGTTATTTTTGTCCTGCTCTTCTGCCACCTTTAACACATAGCTTCCATCTTTGACCCAATAAAATGTCTTCAGCTGTGTCCATCCATCCATATTTCAGACAATAGACAGGGGATGAGGACTGCATCTTCATTTTCAGGGCATGACCCAAAGTTGCGCAGCTCATTCCTCCTCACATACCATTGACCAGAACTTAGTCACATGGCCACGCCAAGCTGCAAAGGAAGCTAAGAGATGTAGTCTTTGGCTGGGCAGCCATATGCCTATCAAAAATTCTAGTATAAAAGTTCAGTTATGAAATCCTGGAAGGCATGATGTTGTATCAAACTATGCCTTCTTAAAAGAGACAAGACAGGGCCTTGTCAGATCCGATATTTTCACCAATATTTAAGGGGAAACCCACAGATCTCTACTAAGATTTTGGACTCCATCAAACTTCCTGTACTGTTGGGTTTTTCCTACTCAGTTAAGTGACAGCAAAGCTCATGTGTAAAATACATGCTACTTTATATACTGAAGCTTCAAAATCAACTAGAAAAGAAAATTATAGATCTTTTTAAAAAAAGAAATGTGTATTTACAACTTTCTAGTAAAAACTAAAGTAAAACTAAATGTTTATAACGTTTTAACAAATAAAAGAAATGATTTAATAAAGCTTGCAGGATAGCAATTATTAGCCACATGCTACAAATGTTATTCTCTCATTAAGACCTTGTAATATGCCCAGGGTCCCAGGGTGTATGACTCCATTTTCATACTGCTATGAAGAAATACCTGAGTATTTCATACTGCTATGAAGAATTACGTGGGTAATTTATAAAGAAAAAGAGGTTTAATGGACTCACAGTTCCACATAGCTGGGGAGGCCTCACAATCATGGCAGAAGGCAAACGAAGTGCAAAGGCACATCTTACATGGTGGCAGGCAAGAGAGCACGTGCAGGGAAACTGCCCTTTATAAAACCATCAGATCTCATGAGACTTATTCACTATCATGAGAACAGCATGGGAAAATCCTGCCCCCATGATTCAATTACCTCCCTCCAGGGCCCTCCCTTGACACATGGGGATTATGGGAGCTACAATTCAAGATGAGGACACAGCCAAACCATTTCATTCCACCCCTGGCCCCTTCCAAATCTCTTGTCCTCACATTTCATAACCATTTTGCCTTCCCAACAGTTCCCCAAAGTCTTAACTCATTTTAGCATTAACTCAAAAGTCCACAGTCCAAAGTCTCATCTGAGACAAGCCAAGTCTCTTCTGCCCATGAGCCCATAAAATCAAAGCAAGTTAGTTACTTCCTAGGTATAATGAGGGTACAGGCATTGGGTAAATACACCTGTTCCAAATTGGAGAAATTGGCCAAAACAAGGGGGCTACAGGCCCCATGCAATTCCAAAATCCAATAGGGCAGTCATTAAACCTTGAAGTTTAGAAATGATCTCCTTTGACTCCATGTCTCATATCTAGGGCACACTGATACAAGAGGTGGGCTCCCATGGCCTTGGGCAGCTCCAGCCCTATGACTTTGCAGGATACAGTGCCGCTCCCAGCTGCTTTCACAGGCTGGTGTTGAATGTCTGTGGGTTTTCCAGACACATGGTACAAGCTGTCAGTGGCTCTACCTCTCTGAGGTCTGGAGGAGGGTGGCCCTCTTCTCATAGCTCCACTTGTCAGTGCCCCAGTAGGGACTCTGTGTGGGGGATCTGACCCCACATTTCCCTTCCAGACTGCCCTAGCAGAAGTTCCCCATGAGGGCTTTGCCCCAGCAGCACACCTCTGCCTGGACATCCAAGTATTTCCATAAATCCTCTGAAATTTAGAAGGAGGTTCCCAAAACTCAATTCTTGACTTCTGTGCACCTGCAGGCCCAACACCACATGTAAGCCACAAAGGCTTGGGGATTGCACCCTCTGAAGCAATAGCCTGAGCTGTACATTGGCCTTTTTTAGCCACACAGGTCTCCAAGTCCCAAGACTGCACAAAGCAGCAAAGCCCTGGGCCTAGCCCACGAAAACATTTTATTTTTCCTCCCAGGCCTCTCGGCTTGTGATTGGAGGGGCTGTCATGAAGACCTCTGACATGCCCTGGAGACATTTTCCCCATTGTCTTGGAGATTAATTTTGGCTCCTTATTACTTATGCAAATTTCTGCAGCCAGCTTGAATTTCTCCTCAGAAAATGTTTTTTTTTTTTCTATCACATTGTCAGGCTGCAAATTTACTGAACTTTTATGCTCTGCTTCCCTTTTAAACGTAAGTTCCAATTCCAAACCATATCTTTGTGAATGAATAAAACTGAATGCTTTTAAGAGCTCCAAAGTCACCTCTTGAATGCTTTGCTGCTTAGAAATTTCTTCCACCAGGTACCCTAATCCTTTCTCTCAAATTCAAAGTTCTGTAGATCTCTAGGACAGGGGTAAAATGCCACTAGTCTCTTTGCTAAAGCATAGCAAGTCTCACCTTTGCTCCAGTTCCTAATAAGTTCTTCATCTCCATCTGAGACCACGTCAGCCTGGACTTTTTGGTCAAAACCATTCAACAAGTCTCTAGGAAGCTCTAAACTTTACCACATCTTCCTGTCTTTTCTGAGCCCTCCAAAGTGTTCCAACCTCTGCCTGTTACCCAGCTCCAAAGTGTCTTCCACATTTTTAGGTGTCTTAAAAGCAGTACCCCACTCTACTGGTACCAGTTTACTCTATTAGCCCATTTTCATACTGCTATGAGACTGGGTAATTTATAAAGCAAAAGAGGTTTCATGGACTCACAGTTCCACATGCCACAGGAGGCCTCACAATCATGGCAGAAGGCAAAGGAGAAGCAAAGGCATGTCTTACTGATGGCAGGCAAGAAAGCATGTGCAGGGGAACTGCCCCTTATAAAACCATCAGATCTCGTGAGATTTATTAACTACCATGAGAACAGCATGGGAAAAACTGCCCCCATGATTCAATTACCTCCTACTGGGTCCCTCCCATGACACATGGGGATTATGGGAGCTACAATTCAAATGAGATTTGGGTGGGGACACAGCCAAACCATATCACAAGGCTAATAAGAAGTGAAACCTAAATTTAAACCCAAGCCAATCTGATGTAAAAGTATAAGTTATTTCCCATGTACGCTTAAACTTTTTTTAAACTACATCAGAGGAAAACATCAATTTAACTATGACATAAGCTAGAATTTTTATATCATATATAGTGAAAGAGTGCTAACATATTATTTAGACAGATTTTTTTTGAATCTTATGCTATTCTTGGGCACACATTAAAAAAATAAGTAATGTAAATTGGTTCAAATTTTTCTAAAACTTCTTCTGGGTCCAAATCTGAATCTTCTGAGTAGACTCAGTTTTCGCTTGGTCATTGAGGCCCAAGTTTTTCCACACAGTTTTGTCCTCTGTGCCACCAACAGCTTTGATGTGAAGCATGCTCTAAAATCCTATGAAAAACTAAATTAGGTGAGCTTTGTAATTACATAGAGCTAGCCTACCCCTGCTCCTGCTTATTCTGCAAATGTTATTGCTGGTGTATTTGATACTCAGGTGAAGGCAGAAACAACTATGATGACTGCTATTTGGCAAATAATGGTTGTACCACTGTCTATGTAAGCCACATTCCCATTACAGAATGTTAAGATGAAAAATAAATGGGCATGTTAGAACTGGTGAAATAATATTTCTATTTGATTCATTAACCATACTCAAGGGAAGGCCTTGGCACTTGCAAATAGTTCAGCTCTCTGAGTATAAAGAGCTCCTTTCCCGCTCTCCATATACACATCCCCATTATGGACCTCAAGGCTCAGAAAACCTTTCTTTGTAAGTACTTCAAAGGTAATCTGCTTTAGACACGTCTGAGTGGACTTCTCCCCAAATTTTCAATTAGCAAGTCTGACAGTAAGGTTTCTACTCTTCCCCAGTGCTGCTACACTTCAGGAGTTGCCACAATTTCTACTTACAGGCCTATGAGACAGACTTAAGGGAAGATGAAGGGGGAATGCAGGCAGGTGAGTGATGAGCAAGGTTTGAAATAAAGCAGTTTGTGCTGAAAAGTGGTAAAAACAAGCTGCTGAAATGACCCGCTGCCAGGCTTCCAGCACCTCCTGGGAGCTGTGCTCTGGGTAGAGAGAAGCAGGTCGTGCGGATGCTGAAATGACGCTATAGCCATCAAAAATCCTATTAGACAAAGCAGGTCAGTGGCAGGTGTAATTGGGCTTTTGTGAAGCTGCAGGAGTGGAAATGAACCTCAGAGACAAAGACAGAGAAATAGCAGAAACTTCCATAGAAACTGTGAAGCAATTCAAAGAAGGAACGTGGGATGGTAGGAAAAAAGCTAGATTTGGAGCCAGACTGACCTAGGTGTGAATCCTGATGCTGGTACTCACTTTACATTCAACTCTGGGAAAGGACCTTCATCTTTGAACATTGTTTGTTTCCTCTAAAAATGAGATAGGCATCATCAGTATGTCACTAGGAGAACTAGGGATATGAATGTGAAGTGATTTAGCACAAGCGTAGGCACTCTGTAAATAGAGCACACTAATATTATTCAATGCCATCTGCCTATAGCAGGGAAGTCTCAAGGTATACAAGTCCAGCTCTAGGCCTGCAAGTATTGAAGAGACCCCAGAGCCCTCATTTCTTGAAACCTGGAAATTGTCTTTGACCCTCAAAAATGATGAGTTAGTATAAATGTTATATTTGGCTTACAAAGAAACCATCAATGCAAAGACCACAATAAGTAAAAATTAATATTCATTCAATGAACATTTATTGAGTACCCATAATATACTAGGCACTGGTCTAGGTCCAGCAGATTGAACAAACATGGACCAGACAAGAAAGAAAATACAATGCTGTGACAAAGCAGTGTTAGCAGAGTTCAGGGGAGGGAAATACTTCTGCCAGCTGGCAAGGTCAGAGTATGTTTGCATAGGGGGAAAGTCAGCTGTTGGAATTTGATGCCTAGCTAGGCTTTTGACTTACAAGTGAAAAAAAAAATCTCTACACGTGTAAAGGCATGGAAAAGTACAAAAAAAATTATAGAAGATTGTTGGTTGGAATTTGAAATAATAGGACTGACACATGGAAATATAAGTTTGAGCCAAACCATGGCAAACTTTTAACTCCCAGGCTACACCTTTTTCAGGAGATAACCCTAGTGAAGGTTTGGGGCCAAAGGAGTGATACCATCTGAGCAGTGTTTGGGAAGAATTAATCTGGCAGCAGCACGGAAGTACTGTAGCCACCCAAGTGTGCAAATGCCACATTAGACAAAATCAGTATGCAGAATGGACTTTTTTCCTTTTCTGTTTGCTTGTTTTTCCCTGTAGCACAGTGCTCTACATTGTACTTTGTGGCAGATTGAATTGCCTGGGAACTACTGAGAGAGCTAGCATTCTGCCTTGGGCCTTCTTAGGAAGATGTGCGCTGGGGTGAATATTTCTTGTCACTTCACCAAGAGGTTTGGGGTTTTCCTGGAAGGAAAGAAACTGTCTGCTTGGGTTGCTAATCCCCCAGGAAAAGAAGAATAACAAGGCAAAGGAGCTCCAGGTCTCCTCTGGCCACAGGCTATAATTCTAGCTCAATACCACTTCAATGGGCCAGTCCACAAAAATTAGCATGGCTTGCCCTCCACTTGATGTCATGTGTTCAACATCATTCTTGTGTTTCACACAGCTTTAATCCAAAGAGGAGAATGATCAAGTAGTAGGCAGAACTGGAGCGGGTCCTTCCTGGTGTCAAAAGACAAAATTATAACAAATTCAGTTTAAAAATTGTATTTGACTTTTGTTTGCAATGCTAGGATGAGGTAATACTACATTTTATAAAGTAGAATCAGTGTTCCCATGAGCTAAGCAAGAGGAGATGGGTTTATAGACAGAAAAGAGTTGAGGAAAGCAGAAATAGATGACAAAAAGCAGACTGGTTGTTTTAAAGTTACTTTCCTTCTAAAGGTTAAAGCAGAGGGGACTTCCTAATCCTGCCAGCTATAACTGGCTTGTTTGGGGATTTGGCCATTATCTCTCACTCTCCTGGTTTCTTGGAAGGTCAGATAAACAACTTACTTTCGGCTTGGTGATGTGGCACCTTAGCATGACTGACTCCATTTTAATTGGGTCTGTTGGGCCTAGTTCAGGAGCTCAGTGCTAGCCAATGGCTTCCTATACATTTTCTTTAACAATTTCCCCCTTTTGGTCATGCTCCCCCAGGGGCATTAGCCCTAAGTTGCCACCATTCTGGGTTTCTGAAGTCAACATGCCATTCATAGCTTATAGTGTCCTCATAATCATGCATTTCTTTGAGTTTTTGCCATTCTATTAGGTTGGTGCAAAATAATTGTGGTTTTTGCCATTGCTTTTAATGGCAAAAACCGTGATTAGTGTTATACACCGACTGAATAGCTGAATAGAAACCATTTGAAGTTTGAGAGATGGCTGCATGCAAACATTTAAAACTTTTGAGGGAATGCAGTATACCAGGGAGACTGCTATTATCCTCACAAATAGTTTCTGAATTTTGGTGATAATGCCAAGGATATTAGGAATGCCAAGAGTTTGGAGTATGCACCTTAGCCAGGGTCTCAATGAACCAAACCAACTAAAATTGAATAGAACAAAGAATGAGCCAGAAAAGGAATCTACCCATTTTAACCGAGTAGCCAATTTGCTAACATTTTGCAATGGAGTCTCTACAATACTTTCTATATTTATACATGTGCAATAAGAAGTGTCAGCAACTGCACAGGCTTCTCTCTTTTCAGCTAGTAGGTAATCTAGCATCCCATGACTGAGTTAAATTAAGGCAGGGAGTAAAAACATGTGAGTCTAGAAGCTTTACCCTATGAAAGGGACCACTAGTACAATTTGAACAGCAATTGCATTAGGGATATTGCCAAAGTTACCCACTGGGTGGACTAAAGGATCCCTTAGGTTGTGTAAAGATCTGGGTTTGACATGACCAATCTGATTTAATTTTGTAAGTTACTTGAAGAAGCTACTGATTATAAAATTACTACAAGTCTATCCTGCTGAGCAAAAAATGGTAGGCATAAATAAGAAAAAAATTAAGAGGGCTAAGAGTTTCATTATGATACAGAGTCTTGTTTTGGCATCTGGGCACAAGCTGTCTGTAAGAGTTAAAGAAAGAGGAAAGAAACATGATAAGTGGCTCAACTGTCAAAGACAGGGTTTATTTTGGAGAATAAATATTTTGGAGAGGGGCTTCTGGCTGATTTTGGTCAGGAACATTCTCTCTTACAGATTTGGCACCAAATATAAGAGTTAAAGAAAGAGGAAAGAAACATGAAAAGTAGCTCAACAGTCAAAGGTTTATTTTGGAGACTAAACCTGAGAGGGGCTTCTGGCCAATTTTGGTCAGGAGCATTCTCTCTTAGGGACTAAGAGTATTTATTAGTTTTAGGGTGAGAGAGCTTTATCACAGGCTTGGAATGTTTCTGTGTAGGGGAGAAGTTTATGGCAGGGTTGGAATGTCTCTGGTCAGAGGGGAGGTTATCTTGGGGCTAACATCTCTCTGGCCAGAGGGGAGGTTATATGAGGGCTGGCATGTCTCTTGCCGGGAAGGGGTTTGGAATGTTTTTGGTCAGAGATGTTATTTGTGGTTTGTGATCAGGCTGACCTTAGCCATTAGGCTGATGTCCTTTGGATTTAGGCAGTTTTTGATCAAGGTGAACTTTAAAATGACAGTGCTTATCCAAGATGGTGATGCTCCTGCTCTGTCACTGTCCACAACATGAAATCATCAAGTTCTCATCCTTGTTTATAGTTTGAATGTCTCTGGTTACAATATTGGGCATTTTGGTGAACTCTCTGTATGGCCCACACATCAAGCATGAGACTTGTTTCTTGAAATTTATATTGAGTTGTCTAGCTTCATCTTACAGGGCTTAAGAAAGAGAGCAGGTCTTGTTTTCAAAGCCAGATATTGGAGGAAACTAGACAAATTCAGGATCCAGTCCAGTCCACAGGCGGATAGTAAAAACTCAAAAAATAGTTACAGAGGCTACAATCTAGTAACAGTGGTACTACAGTTTTTCTTCTAAAGCAATTTTTCTCTCTAGAGTCACCCTCATTGTTACAAAAAATGGAGTGAGACTAATTTGTTGGCAAAATAAGTTTAATCTCATCCAACTTGGCCTGATTATTTACATAAATGCAGAAAAAGTAGTGACCACTTGGGCTCTTTCCAAGTTTTGTTTTGCTGGAACCTTTAATAAGGAATCTCAAATTGGACTTTTGAAAACCTCTGGAAGATAGGAAACCAAACCAAGGCAGACTTCAGACTTTACCCACAGTACCTACAGAGTCATTCTATGTGCATTCTCAGATATGACATCCCAGTCAATGCTTTAGTAATGCAACCAGTATTTCCAATTGTATCCTGTTATAAAGAGAGTAATTCTTATTGAATTTATGCAAATAACCATATTGCCATAAAAACAAGAATCCTCACAAATAGTTTCTGAATTCTGGAAAGATCAAATAGAGAGGAAAAAGTAAATGTTTTAACTTTTGTTCACAAAAGTATACTTTACCACATTGCTGAAAGCTATAGATAGGTTTTAAAAAAAGCTTTTCTTAAATCTGTAAAATAAAACATTAACAAGTAATGTTTCAAATTAAAAAGCCATAAAAAACCATAACTCTTCTTTATCAGTTTTTCAGTCTTACATAAGTAAATTTCGCTCTACTTGATCTTGGTTGGCAGTTTCATGAAGCCTCCAGTTTCTTCACCAGAGTTCTGGAACTTCTCACCCAGTCCAATGGTATGACCTTAACGTTATCAGAAACTTATATATGCAATGTCCCGTAGCATACAACATTTTAGCACAATAACCAGAATTAGGACTGATATATTTCTAGGGATTACATACAATTGTTGGAACACTCACCATATAATTTAACATATGAAATAAGCCTAACTAGTTTAATATCTCTCTTTTAAAAGGTGAGAGACATGTCCTTTGAGGTTTTCCCAAAGTTAATTCAAGGTCAAGAAGACTTATTTAGTTTATTTTGGAAAGTTTATAAAAAATGTCAAATGGTTTAAAACATTTGATCAAAATAGGATCACAGATCACTGTGAAGTAGTAGTCGTTAGTTTAACCAGAGTAATAATTAAAAGACTCTAAAGGCAAATACAGTAAGTTACCTAGTTGTAGGAAAAAATCTTAGCTCTTTAATAGAGAGGATTCAGTTTTCTCAGTCATCAAAGACCTAATAAAGACAATACAAAGCACACAGAATCATCTTGATAAAGTACAGACTCTTTGCTTTCTAGGCAAGTTACCTAAAAAAATAAAGAAAAACTTTTTACTATTTCCTATTAAGAACAGATCAATAATTCCAGAAAACCTTGTGGTTTTAACACAGGAGATCAAATTCTAGTTTTATGTCAGTATACTTTTGATATTAATACTCAGTTCTTAGAAAAACATATGGATAACATTTTTTCTAATTTTAGCCAGCTTGATCACCCTTATAAAGTTCCTTTCACAAGATTCATCTTCAACAAACTGTCTACAAATTTCTTATTCATTCAGTTGTGTTTTCAATACTTTTTCTACTTTGGAAAAACTAGTCATTCTACTTAGGAGAAAAATTACTCTCTTTCTTCCTTAACAAAAACACGTCTTTCATACCTCATAGTTTTATTTAGCAAAAATATTACTTATTTTTCTCATATTTGGAGTTATTTCCTTTATTATTTCTAGTTTTAGCTTTCATATATTAATTGGAATTTTTAACCCTTAGTAAGTTTAACTTCCAGTGGAATCTTAAGAAGTAAGCAATTTTGAGCTGTCTGTCAAAAACATTTTAGGAATACAAATTTTATACTTTCTAGAAACATGTGCTTCCTCATAGAACAATTTTTTCATGTTTACTAAGAGACTTAAATATGTTGAGCTCTTCTATATGATATAAAAACAAGATATCAAAGTGTATACATTTTAAGCTTATGTTCAGCAATTAATATTTTAATACTTAGTTTTGTTAAGAATGACTTTGATATTTCATAAATATCTATTACTTAATTTAACATGACTTTAAGAGTTAAAGTTACTGAAAAAGACTTTTTAAACTATGACAAGTTCAGCTATAAACTTTTATGCCATTTACATTTATGTAAATTTACTCATTCTTAACATTCATGCTCGAATTGCTTCTTAAACTACATAGCCATTAAAGTAGTTCAGAAAATCGCACCCCAAAATATGTCACTTTGGTATATTGATTACTTTGAACTGAAAGCACTTAAAGAATAGCACAATGCAAGACAGGGTTTTCTGAATATTCTTCCTTATTTGCCTAAAGACAGATCCAGCAACCAGGGAAGATTAACATTTGTCACAGGAGAGGAAATCTACAAATCCAGACAGACCTTGTCGTAACCATCATTCTTCTAAGAGTCCATTCATCCTAGACAAAGAAAGGTGTAGGTGGGAAGCCCAGTTAAGACAAACTCATCAAAGGTCAGGCTTGATTAGACCAGTACTCTCTCTCACTTTAAGAATTTCTAGTGATTTTTCTTTATAGATGTAAATTTTTTACAAAAAGTTTCAAAATAGCCAGCTAAATGCCAGAAGGATGTACTTCAGAGACTGATCTAGTTCAATAGGCTATATTTTCCATTAGCTTGTTTCTTAACTACATTACTGACTCCAGAGTGGAGCCCATTAGAGAATGGGGCAAAGAAAACATTCTCTGTGCCTGGACTCAGTATGGATAGCTCTAAAAAAGAAGCAAACCTGCTTGACCTGAGATCCTAACCTTTAGAAACACTTTAGCTTTCTTTTTACCTTCAGGGTGGAAGAGTAACTAAATGAAAAGGATAGTAGATTTAATTTTTCTTATCAATTAATCATTAAACTTTTCACTTGATTTTTGTAAAACAATCTTTGAAAAGAGCCCATTAAATTTTTTTTTTGAAATCTTTTTAGAAACTTCTGCACATCTGGGTTTGGCCTAATTTGAGAACCCTCATTGATATATGCACATCTTAAATGCAGTGTTGTTCATCTGAAACATGCTATATAATGGCTATTGTCATTCTAAAGTATCTTTAGTAAGATTTGGCCATTTTTGTAAGTATTTGCAGCTTCCGGGGCCTAATAAAGTGTAAAAGGAAGTGTGGCTGAAAGATGGAGTGCTCAGTTTTTTTATAAATTAGGAACTATCTTTATATTGAATGTTGAGTCTCTCAGAGTCTAAATCAAAGCCTAAGAGGGAAGTGCCACATTGGGTTATATAATGCTTTCACAGCGTACCTTGTTGAACGGACATTTTCTAGAGGCTGATAGGTGCTACCCTATTTTACATGCAGCTTATCCTTTCACGGTAGTCTTATTTTTTGGTCGTGGGTTGCTCTAATAGCTCTCAAGTGCCCAAATCATGCCCACTGATCAAATTGTGGCTTTGGCACTGAGATGCCTTTGACCAACTTAGCCAATAATTTTCCAGTTTCTGCCTGACCCTGTCAGACACCTGAGGCATGCCTCAACTAAGTGCTCAAGAAAAAGCAATTAAGAAGATAGAAACCAAATCTCTACGAATTTTGGAAGCTGGAGTTCTGACTCCCTGCAGTAATAACCACTTACTGCAACTGTTGTCAGTCACCTTTAAAACTGCAGCTCCTGCCAGTAACTCATCAGCCAGCACAAACCCAAAGGTCAAGCACCTTCTCAGAGCACAGACTAACCCTTGGCACCTCAAGGTCAAATGCTCTCTTACAGCACAAAGTAACCCCCAAATGAAAGCTGATAAGCTCCAGAGATTCAGTGCAAAAAGACCGGAGTCCAACCTGAAAGGAACAGACTGGGGCTCCGTGAGGAAGACAGGGGACCTGAAAAGGGCTCAGTAACATCTCTCCTGCGTTCCCCAAGAGGTCTTGGGATTCATCAGCAGTGTCATTTGGGTCTCTTTGTTGGTTGCCAGAATTGTCAAAAGATTAAGTTGCAACAACAACAAAAAAATTTAGTATAAAGATCTTAATAAGCTTTTATTTGCAGTTCTGGAATCAGGCAGTACCTCATTCTCTAAAATAAAATGACCATTATGATGAGGTGAGCAAGAGGACATTGGTTTATAGACAGAAAAGGGCTGAGGAAAGCAAAAATAGAAAACAAAAAGCAGACTGATTGTTTAAATGTTACTTTCCTTGTAAAGGATAAAGTAAAGGGGAATTTCTAATCCTGCCAGCTAAAACTGGCTTGTTTAGAGATTTGGCCATCATCTCGCACTCTCTTGGTTTCTTGGAAGGTCAGAAAAACAACTTAGATTTTGCTTGGTGATGTGGAACTTTAACATGAGTGACTCCATTTTGGTTTGTTTTTCTTTTTGGGGGGGGCCTGGTACAAGAGCTCAGTGGTATCCAATGGCCTCCTATACATTATCTTTAACACTGATTAAAATACAATAATGCATCTCCTTTGGGGTAAACATAATCCAGAAGGGTACTCATTTCAACCACAAACATTTCTAACACTCGCTGTGTGAAAAGAACCTAAGACAACTTTACTGCCCTCAAGAAAATCAAGGGTTAAATTAGAAAAATGGCTTGTATCCAAAGAAAAATAATATAAGACAGTGTGACAGACTTCCACGGGCTACCCTCAATAAGGCTTTAGGAGTTTCTTTGCCTTAGCAACGGCTTATCAAAGTCAAGCACTGTGTCACCTGGTAATGCAAACCCTTCCAGCATCTCTGCCTTTAGGTTTTAGGGGGGAATCGTCAAAACAGACATGCAGCCCACTACAAAGTACTTGAAAGCAATAGGGCACCATTCAAGCACATGCCTGCATTTACTGGGCTACATTTATTTAGGGCATTCAGGTGGCTGTAATTATTGTGCATAAATAGTTTTCTAAAAAGCATAAAACTAAAAACTTGATCCATGGAAACACAGTGTGGTTTTAGGATGGAGATCGGATTTCACTCACCTCAAAATAACTCCTGGTGTTTGCCTCCAAGACCCATTAATTTATGTTATCTCTTGCTCTGTAGCAGTTTGGATTTGTCACACTTAGCAAAGTAATTTGGTTTCCCACAGGTTTTGTTCTGTTTTATAGAAGCAAGAAAACGGTTTTGTGTTTCAGAGCATGAATACATTCCTTCAGAATTTTAGCCAGCATTTCAGAAGGATTTGAATTTTTATTTTTAGCTATTTACGCCTGCCTGAAAGGTTGATGCTGCTAAACATTGATATTACTTGAAAAGTTGTGCCCAAGGCATATTGCTTCTTTCCTAGCTAGGAATTGAAATGTTTATGAAGCTTGCTGAAAATTTACCAGGTTACCAAAATAATAGTTTATATCTCTTATGTAGTGACTAACAGAAATAGATTTATGTATTCAACCAACCATCCAATATTTATTAAGCCACTAATATATGCATTGAATTATGCTGGATTTGGGGTGACATCAGATTATACAACATACACTTCGCCTGTTCCAGTTCCCTTTTAACATATTATTACTGGGCACTTACAGAATGACAAAATCACATTAATAAGACTCAGCCCTGACCTCAGATTATAAACAGTCTAGCTGGTGAAACAAACTCATAAAACAAATGCCCAGACATTTTACTACGATATAATAAGTTCCGTGAAAGAGATAAACACAGGATGTATTTTAGAATCTAATCTCAGAAGCAGGTCTTGGCCGGGTGCAGTGGCTCATGCCTGTAATCCCAGCACTTTGGGAGGCTGAGGCGGGTGGATCACGAGGTCAGGAGATCAAGACCATCCTGGCTAACACAGTGAAACCCCGTCTCTACTAAAAGTACAAAAAAATTTGTCGGGCTTGGTGTCAGGCACCTGTAGTCCCAGCTACTTGGGGGGCTGAGACAGGAGAATGGCGTGCACCTGGGAGGCGGAGCTTGCAGTGAGCCAAGATCACACCACTGCACTCCAGCCTGGGCAACAGAGTGAGACTCCATCTCAAAAAAAAAAAAAAAAAAAAGAAGCAGGTCTTAACAGAACCTGAAAGCATCAGGAAAGGCTTCCGGCAGGAGATAAAGCCTGAGCTTGAAGTTTTGAGAGGAAAGACTTCAATAGATGTCAGAAAGTAGAAAAGCTGTCCCAGACAAAGGGGCCAGGATGAGTAAAGCTAAGATGACTTCTAGAAATGAAGTGTTGTTGGAACCATGCAACGCAAAAGAGGTAGGACTCTGATCATGGCCCCTTGCTAAGGAGCTCACCCTACCCTCCTGAAACTCTTTATCAACCTAAAGATCTAATGCAGGTTTACAGATTATTTGAGTCAAGGTAGGTGTAGTTGTTACATTAGAGACCTCCACTGAACCATGCCTGTAAGTATTCACATTCCTGTGTGGTTTCCTCACCTTGAATCTAGGCTGGCTCTTTCACTTGCTTTCACCAATAGAAAGTGGTAGAAGTAATGTATTTTAATTCTGGGGCTAAGCTTTAACAAGTCTTGGAACTCTTGAGAAGTCTGAGGCTCATCCAACTTGCAGAAAGAGAGTGTGGAGAGGATGTAGGACACTTGGAGAGGGAGAAGCCTGAGACTACAGGAATAGAGACAAATACAGATGTCCTAGTGTCCCCCAGTGGCATGACTGGTGGTATACAACCACACCAGTAACCTCAGACAAGACTAACAGAAGAAGCACTTGGCTGAGCCTAGCCCAAATTGTAATATCACGAGGAAATAAAGTGTTTGTTGTTTTAGGTTGATTGTTATACAGCAATAGATAACTGAAAGAGAAATGTTATAAAAATGTTATATCAATACTATAGACATGTAGTGGCATAAGAGCTGTCTGTAGGCTGGAGAGATTATTACTTTTCCATTACTATTTTAATCTAACAATGTGTTAGAAAGATGAGAACTTTATCCAAAGAAGTGTTCAGTATAGAATGGAATGCCTCCAAGTTACAAAAGCAACAGTAAACTAACTGCTTGACGTCCAAGTACTGAAATGAGAACTAACCATCATTTCAGCCACATATACTTTCTCTTTTAACAGAGAGATAGGACTTTCTATGAAGTAGCCAATGTGTGTAAACATCTGAACAGCCACAAAGGGTTTATGGATGGTAGGTCACTGGAGTGAACTCTACAGCATTTTCAGAGGATGAGTAGAAGGGGGCTGCGGGCAATCATCTAAACTGATTCTAAGAATTATGCATTTGTCCTGTTGGATTATTAGCTGATGTATCCAGTTAAGCTAATAGTCCTATTGATTACAAAGTCACAGCAGAAAGGCAGAAGAGGAAATAGAAAGAGAAAGCCGAAGCTTAACAGTCTATTGCCACTTGTCATAGTGTGAAGACATATGCTGACCCTATTTTTATTTGGAATTAGAAGAAGCCAATGTACTCTGCTGAGTTCTTCTAGACTGTGGATTATTTGTAGCTGTAATTAAAATTTTTCTTTTATTTTTGGCTCCTAGCATAGTGCCCTGGTACATGGTACATATATAATAGATGTTAGTTAATATAAATGAATGAATGAATGAATGAATGAAGTCAAATATTACAACCACTTAGCAGTGTTTATTTTACACAGTAGCTCTTAAAAAGTAACTGCTTATTGTGTAACTGGAAATAACCAGCCTAGTTATTTCTTCCCAGTAAAATTTTCAGCATAAACTGTAAAATAAACCTTGCTATCATCCTTTCCTTATCAAAGATTTCACATGATTTGACTTGTAAATGTGTGTTTTCTTTCAGCAAAACATTTACTAAGAAAGACTGTTTACTACTTGGCTTCCTTTGCAGCAAAGGAGAGAGGAGATGTATACATGCAAAATTTATCATGCAAATTGCCTGCACACCTGAAAGCTCACCTAAACCAAGACAGGAGCGTGTTGGCATTACACTAAAATAACTCCATGCTTAAGGACTGGGTCTCTGGAAATTATAATAAATTTATTCAACTGTTCCAGAAATAAGAAGCTTTCTTTAAAAAACTAAATCTATACCCATCATGATAGCTTGAATAATAACACAGTATGTTCCTTAGTAATCATTTTCAAACACATCCACCTACCAGTGAGTTAACAGTATTATTCAGTACTCATAGGATACTTGACTGTATCTTCAGTTTCTAGGGTTTTTTTTTTCCACTCAGGAAATAATGTTTTTCAAAGACAGTCTGTCACTGTCATGGACTATTAATACTTATTCTGCTGGCCTGACCACATTCTTTAATCAATGACACCTTACTATGATTCAGAATAAAATCCTACATTCTTATGATGACCTCCTACACCATGCATGATCAGGCCCTCACCTGCCTCTCTTGCTTATTTCCTGCCACTCTCTCTTCCCTTACTCTGTTGCATGTCAAAGGCCTCCTTATTGCCCTTTGAACATGTCAAGCTCACTGCCACACCAGGGCCATTAACCTGCTGTTCCCACTGCCTGCTACATGCTTCCTCCAGGTAGCCTGTGGCTCCACTTTCTTTCAGATGTCTTCTCAAATGGCACTCCATAGAGAGGCAGTCTCCACTCCATTTCCTTATTCAGCAGTGCCTCTTACCTTTTGATGAGTCACAGATTCTTCTGAGCATTCCCTGGCTCCTTCATACAGTCAAGAAATTCTTGTTGAGTGCATAGGAAAGAAAAAGAGCAGACTTCTGCCCTTGTGAGCTTAGATTTCTTACCTATTTCTAAGAACTGCCTAGAATCTTCACTGTCTTATAGTAAAATTGGTTCTTTTTTATTCTCCAGTGACTTTCCTGAATTTAGACAAGCTAAGGAGATAACACCAGGTTTTGGCTACACCCCCTTAACTTCTGAAACCACCCCTGAAGAGGTCACTAGCTTCCCCACCTATACATAGAGCAATGGAGAACAAAATTATTTCTGTAGCCTAATAAATAGACACTCATAAAATTTAAGTGCCAATGACATGTTACCAGTCATATGATGACAAAAAAATAATAATTTGAAACTATTTTGTCATTCCTGCTTAGAAAGACTAGAATCTGCTACATAGTTCTACTATTAAATTTCAGGATGCTAAAGACAACCATCTAGCCATTCTATCTAAATGGAAGCAGATTTATGGCAAGGCTGCAAAATGCGCTAATTAACCTGTAAACAATGGTAGCAGTAAACCTTAGGCTAGGTATTTATAGATTCATGTGAAATGTTTTCTCAAAATCATAAATATTTTATCTGATTTGAAATTTACCTTATGATGTAGTTCCACTGTAATGTTACCTTCTCTGAAGAGACTGAACTAAACTAGAATGCAAGTATTTTTCTTCTAGTTGTGCCCCATCTCTCCCTTTTGCAGGAACCACTTTTGTTAGAACTGAAATGTTTCACTTAATTCATCTTCTTAAGAGCATTAACCAGAGTGTATCTGTGTTAACTCAACAGCCTAGGAGCAGTTCTGGCCTGTGCCTGAACAAGTCAGGCTGTTTGCTGTTTCTACACAATTGGCCCTCTCCTGTTCTTCCTTTGCCCTTTTTCATCACTCTCTTCTTCCTACCCCCTTTCTTCTCCCTGCTCCAAGCATCTCTGATGCTTTTGATGAGATGACATCAAGACATTTGCTCTGTGATAGTCACACATAAAGGAGCAAATATAACACACTGAGTACGTGTCCCTCTACAGACTCTCTAAAATAAGAAAAATATGATGAGCCTCAGGAATATCATAGCTGAAGGATGGCAGATAGCTTTTCTACCTTCTATCTCTCTCTCTTTTTCTGTCAGGAAAATAGAGAGGCCCAAAAAGGTATATTTCTTTCCTGAGCCTTATAAGGAGGAGAGTTACAGTGTGTCATGTCTTTCTCATTTTCTAAGGGCACACTGGAAATCTCATCATCCAATTTCAGGTGCCTCAATAGTAGAAAAAAATACAGACACAAGGGAGGAGGAAATGTCACTTATTACCAAGAATTGGCAGTAGAGTAATAAGACTGGCTCTTTATTTTGTTTTTAGTATAAAATCTAAAAGGAGCAGATGTGCCTTGAAGTTATCTTCCTTCTAAGACTCTTGTTTATTGGTTTGGAAGACTAGGGCTGAAAGTGAAAGGATAATAATTGTTTTTAAAAAACCACGGCTAACAACACAGGAAATAGTTTATAGTGACTTTTGTCTATTTTATTCTATAGGCAGAATACTAGTTATCTATTGCTGCATGTTATCTAAAACTAGTTATCTAAAACTGCGTGACTTAAGACAGTAATAGACTTTTATTTATTTCTCACAGTTTCTGCAGGTCAGGAATTTGAGAGTGGATCAGCTAAGTAATTATTGTTCAAGGTCTCTTATGAGGTTGTAGTCAAAAAATTGGCCAGGGATGCAGTCATCTGAAAGTTTGACTGGGGCTAGGGAATCTGCTTTGAAAGTGGCTCGCTTAAACAGCTGGCAATTTAGTACTAGCTTTTGCTGGAAGACCTTAGTTTTTCTCTAATGGGCCCCTCCACAGGACCGCTCGAGTGTCCTCACAACATGGTAGCTATCATCCCCTAGAAGTAGGAGCAATTCAAAAAAGTAAGGTGGAACCAGCAATTCATTTAAGATCTATCTTCAGAAATCATACATTGTTACTTTTTCAAAATCCCATTGGTCACACAGGTTAGACCTATTCAGTATTGGGAGGGACTACATGAGGGAGTGAATATGAGAAGCCAAGAATCATTTGAAGACCCTCTTGCAGGCTGATTCTATGTAAATGTATTGGCCAGATTCTAGGTGATAATATTAGATGTTATTAATTAATGCCATTAGAGAAGAGACCACATTTTCCAAGTTCATTGATCTTTAGAATTCAATCTAAAGCCTTGTCACATCAAGAAAGATTGATTACAACCAATTTCTTACTCCCAAATTTATCAGTTCAGTTACTGATGTAGAAGGAAGAGTTTAGACAACTAATTTAGACAAGATTTGCTCATAATAAAAATGTACCTGCTATCCTCAAGTTATTTGAAAATTGACCTACTACTCGTTGATTTCCAACATTTTTGTGGCAGTAGAAGTTAAATCCCTAGTGCTATATTCATGTTCTCTTTTTAAAATATGCTGGACCTTTTTCAGTTTTCAACTCTTTCTCATTCCTATATAAATCTCAAAGTGAGTAACCAGTGCAATGATTTTTCATGCATACACAAGCAGTTATTAAAATTTACTATGTGCTCAACATGCTTTACCTGTGATATACATTGAGGAATAGGATATAGTCCCTGGCCTAATATAAATTTACAGTCTGAGACAAATTTCATACAGCACTTTAAATACTATAGCGGAAGAATGCAGAGTGCTGTGTGGCCATAAGAAAAAAGTATTCCTAGGAGTCACATATTCCTAGGAGTGATGCTAAGGAAGGCTTTAGAGAAGGAGTGAAACCTGTGTGGCCATAAGAAAAAAGTATTCCTAGGAATCACATATTCCTAGGAGTGATGCTAAGAAAGGCTTTAGAGAAGGAGTGAAACCTGAGTTATAGTTTGAATAAGGGTAGGGAGTTCACCAAGTGGGCAGGGATTGAGCGGGGTGCATCAGTGTGGAAGATAGATATTTTACATGAAATGACCAGAAAGTACAAAATCAAGAAAGCATGACATAGAATGGCCTGTATAATTCTTCTTATTGCTGTGACAAATTACCATAGACTTGGAAGCTTAAACGATAAAAATTTATTATCTTTCAGTTCTGTAATAGATCCAAAGTGAGACAAAAGTCTGATTGAGCTAAAATCAAAATACCAACAGGATTGCATTACTTTCTGTAGGCTTTCAAAAAAAAATCCATTTCCTTGCATTTTCCAGCTTCTAAAGGCCACCCACATTTCTTGATTTGTAGCCTCTTCCTCCATTTTTAAAGCCAGCAATGGTGGATGGAGTTCTTTTCACATTGCCATATTTCTGGTTATCTGAATCTGGAAGAGATTCTCTGCTTTTGAGGACTCATGTGATTAGATTGGGCCCACCTAGGTAAACCAGGATGATCTTTCCATTTCAAATTCCTTAATCTTAATCACATCTGCAGTGTATCTTTTGTCTTGCAAGTTAACATGTTTATACGTTCCTAGGATTAAGGCATGAACATCTTTGGGGGCCACTATTCTGCCTAGCACTGCCTATTCAGAAAAGATCCAAGTGTTTGGCATAGTTAGAAACTGGAGTTCTTGGGAGGGAATGGCAAAAGATGAGGCAAGAAACATGAGCAGAGGCCAATCCAAGAAATTCTAAGAGTGTTGGGCTAAGGAGATTGAATATTACTTTTTATAAAGGATATTTGGTTTTTCATCTTTCCAATATTCCTTACTCTTTTCTGTTATTAATTATCCCTGATTTTCTTTGAAGCACTTACCCTTGGACCTTCCAAGTGCTGTAGTTCTGATCAGGCTACCAATCATAGTACAATATCTCTCCGTTCAGATTGGACCTATGACCCAGGCCCACATTCTTGGCCTTAGCAATTAGGTGTGGTACTGTTAGTCAACCAGAGACTTTCCTTTGGATTTCATACACAGAGAATGGGAGAGAGGATATCTCCCTTGGCTTTGGGGTTGCTAGGTAGGATGATATAAGCCTGGAATTATCTGTGGCCCTGCCCTCTCATCCCTGTCACTGAGAGGAAGCTCTTTTGCTTATGAGATACAACTACCTAAGAGAGAACAGAAGCAAGAAATAGAGATTTGAGGACACAATTTACAATCCCTGGACCCAAAGTTGTCCTTTTCTTTTCATTGGGTCACTAATAAACAGAAAGCTGGGGGAAGGGGGGAGGGATAGCTTTAGGAGATATACCTAATGCTAAATGACGAGTTAATGGGTGCAGCACACCAGCATGGCACATGTATACATATGTAACTAACCTGCACATTGTGCACATGTACCCTAAAACTTAAAGTATAATAATAATAAAATTTAAAAAAAAGAAAAAAAAGAAAAAAAAAAACAGAAAGCATCCAGAGCAACTCACCCTCTATGTTCTGTAAGATAAGTCTTTGAAGAGGCAAAAGCAATGGAGTAATGTGGTCAGGATTGCCCTGGTGGTAATTGACAGAATGGCTTGTAGTAAAGACAGCCAGCCATTGCAGTCTTCCAGGTGACAGCTGATGCATGGTTAAATTAGAACTACCAAGCCAAGGGAGCAGAGAATTTTAGCATGGAACATTAAAAAAATGTCAGATGCTTCACAGAGCCAGGAAATAAGGGCAAGTATCCATTTGATTTATCAAAGCAGTGATTATTGGTAACTTAACAAGAGTCCTTTAAATGGACTACTTGGAATTGAACTGTTGGAGACTACAGTAGGTACTTTGAATAATATTTTTATTGTTATGCCTGATTATAAAAGTAATTCCCATTGCAGAATATCCAACAAATGAATAAATAGATGACAAAAATAAAAATCACCAGTAATATTATCAGCAAAAACTACTGTTGACAATTTGACGATTCTCTTCCAGACAACAACATGATTTGGCATTTATTACTTAATATCATATTATTAACTTTTTAAATATTATTAATAATAACTTTTATTGGCTGCATAATATTCCATTATATGTGGATGGTGAATTCTTTAGGTATCTTTGCGTATAAATCACATCATAATGGTTAAGTTATGTTGGATTAATTTTTTAAATATTTTCTTGCGCCTTAAATTTTGCACCTCTCAATAAATGCTCGATAATTCTACTTTATCTTTCTTTTAAGGAGGATTTTTTTTAATTACCAATTGCATGTGCATTTTTACTATCATGGACCATTAGATTTCCTTTTCACTGAAGGAGCAAAGTGTGTCATTTAGCTTTCTTTTGTTCCTGAAATAGTAAAAGAATTCTTTTTTCTGTTTCCTTTCATATTTCTTAGATGTGGCATCCTGTTTCCTGCTGAGCTTTTTTGACCCAACTCCTACAAGCTTTTGCTATTTCTTTGTGATCTCCTTAGAAATTTGCCCTACATTCTACTTTCTGAGGCATATCCATTTGTGCTTCATCTCCTTGTGAAGTTCTTTCTTAAGTAACTTTTATAGTCCTTGCCAATTTTTTTTTCTCATTGCAATATAACAGATTGTGCTGCTGCTGCATTTTGGGAAGTGTTTTTGCTTGATCCAGTCAAAAACAGTATCTTTAACCAAATCAACATTTGACACTATGGCATTCAGTTATTAGAAATCCATGCTCAAAATCATCAAAAAGGTAGATTTTTCAGAAGAGATTTAATACACTAGGAACTTAACATGTTTATTATGTTATTGGAGTTCTGTAACTTGTCTGACTAAATTAGTGTCCATGAAGAGTATGGAGTCAATAAAGTCAGTAAAATTTAAAATTCTCAGCTAGCTATAGGTCATGATTCCACCATCTAATATATTGGCATAGCTAACTAGGAAACCAATAATATATAGTAAAGATATTTAAATAAAGTACATCAGTTAAACAAAGTATGAGAGCATTTTATTTCATGCCACTTTTTTTCTGGAAAGCCACTTTATCTCAAGAATCCAATGTTTTCAAAGTTCCTCTGATAGTTTTATTAGCATGATTTAAAAAACCTTTTTATTTTTGAAAAATTCAAATATATACAAAAGTAAAGAAAATGGTGTTATGAACATCCATGTACCTATCACCCAACTTCAAAACCTATCAACAAATAACCATATTTCCTTCTATACCAAGCATTCACTCCCCATATACACACAGGATTATTTTGAAGAAAGTCTAAGAAATATCATCTCATCTGTTAATATATTGCATGTAAAAATAACAACTTTAAAAAATAACCAAAATACCATTACAGTACCTAATGGAATATCAAACAATAATTGCTTAATATTATCCAAGACCCACTTGATGTCCAAATGTCCCCAGTTGTTTTATAATTTATTTTTTAACCTTTTGTGTGTTTGAATTGGGGTCCTAATAATATCAAAACACAAATGGTTGATTGGCCTCTTAAGAGTTTTAATATCCATTTCTTTTTTGTTTCATTCCTCAAAATTTGTGGATGAAGTCATTCCAAAATGTTTTACAAGCTTCATTTATGAGTTTGATGATCTGTTTTATTAAATAAAACTCAAAATATGAAACTCTATTTTTAAAATAATTAAATATATATATTTAAACTAAAGGGGTAAGAGAAAGTTGTGTCAAGGAAAGCACCAGCACACCTGTGACCCCTTGAAGTCATCAGGAAATGACCTAAACTCATTTATGTTGAGTATAACATTCTTTTATTCATTGACTAAATATTTATTGAAGACTTTATGTTAGACAAATACATATATTCATATGTTTATGCAATATGATATCAATTTCAAATGTAGCTTAGTCTTCAAATGGGTGTAAATAAAAAAATTCCCATGAATAAATGTATTCTGGTTAAACTTACCTTTAAAAAACATATATTCCATTTCATTTAAAGCCTGAAATATGGCTGGGTGCAGTGGCTCACGCCTGTAATCCCAGCACTTTGAGAGGCTGAGGCGGGCGGATCACGAGGTAAAGAGATTGAGACCATCCTGGCCAACATGATGAAACCCCATCTCTACTAAAAATACAAAAATTAGCTGGGTGTGGGGGCACGCGCCTGTAGTCCCGGCTACTCAGGAGGCTGAGGCAGGAGAATCGCTTGAACCTGGGAGGTGGAGGTTGTAGTGAACCAAGATCGCACCACTGCACTCCAGCCTGGGTGACAGAGCAAGACTCCATCTCAAAAAAAAAAAAAAAAAAAAAAAAAAGACCTTGAAATACATGGAAAATCTGTCTTCTTACACTAGGTCCCCAGAGATTCAGTGGCTGAGTAGAGAGACCAGGAAGAAAGTCAGATGAGCAATTCATTCATATAACATGTATTGAGTATTGTAGGAAAGAAAAAGAAGTATCTTTTCCTCACCCATCACAAGGTTCACAACTGACACTCCTACAACATAAGACAAGATAACAAGAAAAATGCATAATGTATTTAACCAAAGTTTTGCATGACACAAGAGCCTTCAGAAATGAAGACCCAAAGAACCAGAAAAAATTGTATTTTTATACTTAAGCTTAATGAAGAATGAGCAGTTGTGTAGATGCATAATTGGACAAAAAGTGGATATGAACTATTTGTAATAAACTGGAAGGAACTTACCAGGACCTCTTTGTTCAGATTTTTCTTATTTTCTGGGTATAGGGTAGAACCTGTGTGGTATGAGGTTCTTATGACCTACATTCAGGTGAGATAGGTCAATAACTCCTTATGAATGTTCTTTAGAAGAAAAAGGCAGGAGAAAGTAAAAGCAACCTTCCTGCTTCTGCAGTCTTCTCAGTTGCCAAAGTGCCATATTTCAGGGTATCATGTTCTGAGCTCAACAGTAGCTATAGCTGTTATGTACAAGGAACAGGCATATTAAAGGTATATATAATTTATTCCAGGTGTAAGGTATGCAATATGAATCCATAGAAAAGTCAAATCTGAAGAAGTAGGAAGAGATGCCAGAATTTGACACCAGGTTGTCTAAGAGATGGAAGACAGAAGAGATTAAAGTGTTAATTTAAAAATTTTTTTCTTCTTTCAGTAACTTTGGTATTAAAAGATTTTAGCTTGCAATACTAGGACAGTAAAGTAGCATAAGTTATTATTATATAAAATATAGTATAAAACTTTTTAAACTTTTGCACTCAAATTGTATTTATTATATTGAATATTAAAAACAGAGATAACCTTCTTAATGGTTTTAAGAATAGAGCTATTAGAATAATTTGGAAATTTTTTTCATAATAGTCCCTATAATGTTTACCTAGAGAATGTAAGAAAATGCAATGTTATATTATAACAGATGGTTGATGTCATGCTTTATTTTGGGCAACATATATTTGAATACATTTTTCAATTATTTAAAATGTGATATTATGAACACTCATTTCTAGAATGCCTTGTGCAATGGTTAATCTTTTGTTATTAGAAATAAGCTCCTTTTATATCTCTAAAATGCTAACAAAAGAAATAATTATGTACCCAACTCTGGTTTTTAGGAGTAAATAATATAACTTTTAATAAAGTATTGAATAGTACTGAACATATATTTCAGATAGCACAAATTTGTTAATCAGAAGAAATCATGAATAATTAATGTGCTTCCAACAGTTTAATGGCCTAGAGAAACAAATAGATTCTCCCTAGATAATCCATATGTCTCATTGATTTATTGAACCCTGAAATATTTCAAAGTATTGAACTGAAAATACTTCAAAGATAGTAGGGAAATCAAGCCAGACAATTTTCAATTTTCAAATCATTTTTAACAATAAAATTTGTATCAAAGCCAATGGATGCTCCTCAGAATAAGAGTACCAGCTCAAACACCTACCTCTGTTATGATCACATTATGTGACATATGTTTTTTGTTGTTGTTTTTTTTTTTTTTTGAGATGGAGTCTTTCTCTGTCACTCAGGCTGGAGTGCAGTGGCACAATCTCAGCTCACTGCAGCCTCCACCTCTCGGATTCAAGCGATTCTCCTGCCTTAGCCTCCTGAGTAGCTGGGGTTACAGGTGCCTGCCACCACGCCCAGCTAATTTTTGTATTTTTAGTAGAGATGGGGTTTCACCATGTTGGTAAGCCTGGTCTCAAACTCCTGACCTCGTGATCCGCCCGCCTTGGCCTCCCAAAGTGCTGGGATTACAGGCATGAGCCACCGCACCCAGCCAATTCTTTTATTATACTTTAAGATCCGAAATACATGTGGAGAACATGCAGGTTTGTTACATAGGTATACACGTGCCATGGTGGTTTGCTGCACCCATCAACCCGTCATCTACATTAGATATTTCTCCTAATGCTATCCCTCCCCTAGTCCCCTACTCCCCGACAGGCCCAGCGTGTGATGTTCCCCTCCCTGTGTCCATGTGTTCTCATTGTTCAGTTCCCACTTATGAGTGAGAGTATATGGTGTTTGGTTTTCTGTTCTTGTGTTAGTTTGCTGAGAATGATGGTTTCCTGCTTCATCCATGTCCCTGCAAAGGACATGAACTCATCCTTTTTATGGCTGCATAGTATTACATGGTGTATATGTGCCACATTTTCTTTATCCAGTCTATCATTGATGGGCATTTGGGTTGGTTCCAAGTCTTTGCTATTGTGAACAGTGTCACAGTAAACACACGTGTGCATGTGTCTTTATAGTAGAATGATTTATACTCCTTTGGGTATGTACCCAGTAATGGGATTGTTGGGTCAAATGGTATTTCTGGTTCTAGATCCTTGAGGAATCACCATACTGTCTTCCACAATGGTTGAACTAATTTCACTCCCACCAACAGTATAAAAGCATTCCTATTTCTCCACATCCTCTCCAGCATCTGTTGTTCCCTGACTTTTTAATGATCGCCATTCTAACTGGCATGAGATAATATCTCACTGTGGTTTTGATTTGCATTTCTCTAATGACCAGTGATTATAGCTTTTTTTCATGTTTGTTGGCTGCATACATGTCTTATTTAGGGAAGTGTCTGTTCATATCCTTCACCTACTTTTTGATGAGATTATTTGTTTTTTTTTCTTGAAAATTTGTTTATGTTCTTTGTAGATTCTGGATATTAGCTGTTTGTCAGATGGAGAGATTGCAAAAATTTTCTCCCATTCTGTAGGTTGCCTGTTCACTCTCATGGTAGTTTATTTTGCTGTGCAGAAGCTCTTTAGTTTAATTAGATCCCATTTGTCAATTTTGGCTTTTGTTGCTGTTGCTTTTGGTGTTTTAGTCATGAAGTCTTTGCCCATGCCTGTGTCCTGAATGGTATTGCCTAGGTTTTCTTCTAGGGTTTTTACGGTTTTAGGTCTTACATTTAAGTTTTTAATCCATCTTGAGTTAATTTTTGTATAAGGTGTAAGGAAGGGGGTGCAGTTTCAGTTTTCTGCATATGGCTGGCCAGTTTTCCCAGCAGTAGTTATTAAATAGGGAATCCTTTCCCCATTGCTTGTTTTTGTCAGGCTTGTCAGAGATCAGATGGTTGTAGATATGTGGTATGATTTCTGAGGACTCTGTTCTATTCCATTGCTCTGTATATCTGTTTTGGTAATAATATCATGCTGTTTTGGTTACTATAGCCTTGTAGTATAGTTTGAAGTCAGGTAGCATGATGTCCCCAGCTTTGATCTTTTTGCTTAGGATTGTCTTGGCTATATGGGCTCTTTTTTGGTTCCATATGAAATTTAAAGCACTGTTTTTCTAATTCTGTGAAGAAAGTCAATGATACCTTGATGGGGATAGCATTGTATCTATAAATTACTTTGGGTAGTATGGACGTTTTCACGATATTGATTCTTCCTATCCATGAGCATGGAATGTTTTTCCATTTGTTTGCGTTCTCTCTTATTTCCTTGAGCAGTGGTTTGTAGTTCTCCTCGAAGAGGTCCTTCACATCCCTTGTAAGTTGTATTCCTAGGTATTTTATTCTCTTTATAGCAATTGTGAATGGGAGTTCACTTATGATTTGCCTCTCTGTCTATTATTGATGTATAGGAATGCTTGTGATTTTCACACATTGATTTTGTATCCTGAGACTTTGCTGAAGTTGCTTATCAGCTTAAGAAGATTTTGAAGTGAGACAATGGGGTTTTCTAAATATACAATCATATCGTCTGCAAACAGAGACCATTTGACTTCCTCTCTTCCTGTTTCAATACCCTGTATTTCTTTGTCTTGCCTGATTGCCCTGGCCAGAACTTCCAATACTATGTTGAATAGGAGTGGTGAGAGAGGGCATCCTTGTCTTGTGCCCATTTTCTAAGGGAATGCTTCCAGTTTTTGCCCATTCAGTATGATATGGGCTGTGGGTTTGTCATAAATAGCTCTTGTTATTTTGAGATAAGTTCCGTCAATACCTAGCTTATTGAGTTTTTAGCATGAAGGGCTGTTGAATTTTGTTGAAGGCCTTTTCTGCATCTGTTAAGACAATTGTGGTTTTTGTCATTGGTTCTGTTTATGTCATGGATTATGTTTATTGATTTGTGTATATATTGAACCAACCTTGCATCCCAGGGATGAAGCCAACTTGATTGTGGTAGATAAGCTTTTTGATGTGTTGCTGGATTCAGTTTGCCAGTGTTTTATTGGGGATTTTTGCATTGATGTTCATCAGGGATATTGGCCTGAAATTTTCTTTTTTTGTTGTTTCTCTGCCAGGTTTTGGTATCAGGATGATGCTGGTCTCATAAAATGAGTTAGGGTGGAGTCCCTCTTTTTCTATTGTTTGGAATAGTTTCAGAAGGAATGGTACCAGCTCCTCTTTGCACCACTGGTAGAATTCGGCTGTGAATCTGCCTGGTCCTGGACTTTTTTTTGGTTGGTAGGCTATTCATTCCTGCCTCAATTTCAGAACTTGTTGTTGGTCTATTCAGGGATTCGACTTCTTCCTGGTTTAGGCTTGGGAGGAAGTATGTGTCCAGCAATTTATCCATTTCTTCTAGATTTTCTAGTTTATTTATGTAGAGGTTTTTATAGTATGCTCTGATGGTAGTTTGTATTTCCTTGGGATCAGTGGTGATATCTCCTTTATCATTTTTTATTGCGTCTATTTGATTATTCTCTCTTTTCTTCTTTATTAGTCTGGCTAGTGGTCTATTTTGTTGATCTTTTCAGAAAACCAGCTCCTGGATTCATTGATTTTTCGAAGGTTATTTCGTGTCTCTGTCTCCTTCAGTTCTGCTCTGATTTTAGTTATTTCTTGTCCTCTGCTACCTTTTTAATTTGTTTGCTCTTGCTTCTCTAGTTCTTTTAATTGTGGTGTTAGGGTATTGATTTTAGATCTTTCCCGTTTTCTCCTGTGGGCATTTAGTGCTATAAATGTCCCTCTAAACAGTGCTTTAGCTATGTCCCAGAGATTCTGGTACATTGTGTCTTTGTTCTCAATGGTTTCAAATAACTTATTTATTTCTGCCTTCATTTCATTATTTACCCAGTAGTCATTCAGGAGCAGGTTGTTCAGTTTCCATGTAGTTGTGTGGTTTTGAGTGAGTTTCTTAATCCTGAGTTCCAATTTGATTGCACTGTGGTCTGAGAGACTGTTTGTTATGATTTCCGTTCTTTTGCATTTGCTGAGGAGTGTTTTACTTCCAATTATATGGTCAATTTTAGAATAAGTGTGATGTGGTGCTGAGAAGAATTTATATTCTGTTGATTTGGGATGGACAGTTTTGTAGATGTCTATTAGGACTGCTTGTTCTACAGCTGAGTGCAAGTCCCGAATATCCTTGTTAATTTTCCGTCTCATTGATCTGTCTAATATTGACAGTGGGGTGTTAAAGTCTCCCACTATTATTATGTGGGAGTCTAAGTCTCCTTGTAGGTCTCTAAGAACTTGCTTTATGAATCTGGGTGCTCCTCTATTGAGTGCATATATATTTAGAATAGTTAGCTCTTTTTGTTGCATTGATCCTTTTACCATTGTGTAATGCCCGTCTTTGTCTCTTTTGATCTTTGTTGGTTTAAAGTCTGTTTTATCAGAGACTAGGATTGCAACCCCTGCTTTTTTTTTGCTTCCATTTGCTTGGTAAATATTCCCCCATCCCTTTATTTTGAGCCTATGTGTGTCTTTGCACATGAGATGGGTCTCCTGAATACAGCACAGCAATGGGTCTTGACTCTTTTTCCAATTTGTCAGTCTGTATCTTTTAATTGGGTCATTTAGCCCATTTACATTTAAGGTTAATATCATTATGTGTGAATTTGATCCTGTCATTATGATGCTAGCTGGTTATTTTGCCCATTCGTTGATGCAGTTTCTTCATAGTGTCAATGGTCTTTACAATTTGGTATGTTTTTGCAGTGGCTGGTACCGGTTATTCCTTTCCATGTTTAGCGCTTCCTTCAGGAGCTCTTGTAAGGCAGAACTGGTGGTGACAAAATCTCTCAGCATTTTCTTATCTGTAAAGGATTTTATTTCTCCTTCACTTTTAAAGCTCAGTTTGGCTGGATATGAAATTCTGGGTTGAAAATTATTCTCTTTAAGAATGTTGAATATTGGCTCCCCTACTCTCTTCTGGCTTGCAAGGTTTCTGCAGACAGAAACGTTGTTAGTCTTATCAGATTCCCTTAGTGGGTAACCTAACCTTTCTCTCTGGCTGCTCTTAACATTTTTTCCTTCATTTCAACCTTGGTGAATCGGACAATTATGTGTCTTGGGGTTGTTCTTCTCAAGGAGTACCTTCATGGTGTTCTCGGTATTTCCTGAATTTGAATGTTGGCCTGTCTTGCTAGGTTAGGGAAGTTCTCCTGGATAATATCCTGAAGAGTATTTTCCAACTTGGCTCCACTCTCCCTGTCACTTCCAGGTACACCAACCAAACGTAGGTTTGGTCTTTTCACATAGTCCCATGTTTCTTGGTGGCTTTGTTTGTTCCTTTTCATTATTTGTTCTCTAATCTTGTCTTCATGCTTTATTTCATTAAGTTGATCTTCAATCTCTGATATCCTTTCTTCTGCTTGATCAATTTGGCTATTGATACTTATGTATGCTTCACAAAGTTCTTGTGCTGTGTTTTTCAGCTCCATCAGGTCGTTTATGTTCGTCTCTAAAGTGGTTATTCTAGTTAGCAATTCATTTAGAACATGCTCCTTTAGCTCGGAGGAGTTTGTTATTACCCACCTTCTGAAGCCTGCTTCTGTCAATTCGTCAAACTCATTATCCATCCAGTTTTGTTCCCTTGCTGGCGAGGAGTTGTGATCCTTTGGAGAAGAAGAGGCATTCTGATTTTTGGAATTTTCAGCCTTTTTGCAGTGGTATCTCCCCATCTTCATGGATTTATCTACCTTTGGACTTCTGATAGGGTTTTGGTGTGGATGTCCTTTCTGTTGATGTTGATACTATTCCTTTCTGTTTGTTAGTTTTCCTTCTAACAGTCAGGCCCCTCTGCTGCAGGTCTGCTGGAGTTTGCTGGAGGTCCACTCCAGACCCTGTTTGCCTGGGTATCAGCGGCAGAGGCTGCAGAACAGCAAAGACTGCTGCCTGATCCTTCCTCTGGAAGCTTCATCTCAGAGGGGCACCCTCCAGGTGCCAGTCAGAGCTCTCCTGTGTGAGGTGTCTGTCGACTCCTGCTGGGAGGTATCTCTCAGTCAGGAGGCATGGGTGTCAGGGACCCACTTAAGGAGGCAGTCTGTCCCTTAGGAGAGCTCAAGCAATGTGCCGGGAGATCTGCTGCTCTCTTCAGCGCTGGCAGGCAGGAACATTTATGTCTGCTGAAGCTGTGCCCACAGCTGCCCCTTCCTCCAGGTGCTCTGTCCCAGGAAGATGAAGTTTTATCTATAAGGCCCTGACTGGGGCTGCTGCCTTTCTTTCAGAGATGCCCTGCCAGAGAGGAGGAATCTAGAGAGACAGTGTGGCTACAGCAGCTTTGCCAATCTGCAGTAGGCTGTGCACAGTGGGAACTTCCTGCAGCTTTGTTTTGCTGTGAGGGGAAAACCGCCTATTCAAGCCTCAGTCATAGCGGATGCCCCTTCCCCAGCCAAGCTGGAGCATCCCAGGTCGACTTTAGACTGCTGTGCTGGCAGTGAGAATTTCAAGCCAGTGGATCTTAGCTTGCTGGGCTCTGTGGGGGTGGGATCCACTGAGCTAGACCACTTGGCTCCATGGCTTCAGCCCCCTTTCCAGGGGAGTGAACAGTTCTGTCTCGCTGGTGTTCCAGGGCCACTGGGGTATGAAAGAAAACTCCTGCAGCTAACTCGGTGTCTGCCCAAATGGCCGCCCAGTTTTATGCTTGAAACCCAGGGCCCTTGTGGCGTAGGCACTGAAGGAATCTCCTGGTCTGCAGGTTGCGAAGACCATGGGAAAAGCGTAGTATCTGGGCCAGAATGCACCGTTCCTCACTGCACAGTTCCTCATGGCTTCCCTTGGCTAGGGGAGGGAGTCCCCCGACCCCTTGCGCTTCCAGGTGAGGTGACGCCTCACACTGCTTCTACTCGCCCTCCGTGGGCTGCACCCACTGTCTAACCGTCCCAATGAGACAAACCGGGTGCCTCAGTTAGAAATGCAGAAATCACCCACCTTCTGCATTGATCTTACTGGGAGCTGCAGACCAGAGCTATTCCTATTCGTCCATCTTGCCAGCCACCTTCATGACATCTTCTTTGGTTCCCAGTAGAACACAAACCAATTTAAAATCTATAAAATGATTAACATTATCAATACTCTTTCCAGAGATTGTCACCTCTGAGCTATACCAATCGTTGTGAGTAAATGTCTAAATTTCAGTTTATTTTATTCCTTTGAGGCTCAACGTACACTGGAAAGCCTCTCATACATAATTTTTGAGCTCTGCTTTTCTTACACATATTTTTAAATGGCATGGTAATCTAGGATCCTTCTGAAGAATCAGTCAATGATCTGATACTTTTTAAACTCACATTCTTGGTGATGTTATGGTGCACATTGTGTGTCACTCATCGTGTTCCGATGCAGCTCTTGGACCAAAAGTGTCAGTTCACAACTACATGTTGAACACTCACTTCTCCTTCTCTGCTATGTGATAGTTTTTATCATAAACGCAATCACTGTACTTTATATTTGATGAATTGTCTTTAATTACCCAATATATAGGATGTATATGTGATGAAAAGTATATACTAACTACTGTGCTAAGAATTTTTCATCAATTTCCATTTAACCAGAGCAATCTTGTGATATAAGCATAATTTTTAACCCTCATTTTAGAAATAAGAAACCTGAGGCTCAGGGTGACTAAGTAATTTAACTAAGGTCATGTATGACCTAGTTAGTAAGTGGCAGAGGAAATTCAGGTCTAACTTCTTTTATCCATTCATCCTTTCATGAAATAAATGTTCATTGAGGATACATTGTAAGCAATGCTTTGCACTAACTCTTGATGAACTTAGATAAATATAGTTTGAACTCCAAAAATTAACAACATACTATGCTATCTATAGGTGTTTTATCCTAATGATATTTTGAAATAGACAAAACAGGCATTATTTTCCATAATCTATAGATAGACAAGATAGCTAAGGTCACATAGCAAGTGACTTTTAGAACTGGAATTGGAATCTAGATCTCTAACTCTAGGTCTAGGGGATGTTTCTAATATGAACTTGTAGCCCTAAGTCTTTTCTTTATTCTGTACATGTTCTATGCTTGAACCCAAATGGAGCTAAACTGTACCTCCTATCAGTCCTCTAGGCCAAATTCCAATCTTGCACACCATGAAACCTTCTTATCTCTCCTCTATTGACCTCCCACTTCTTTAATATTCTATGGCTCAATAACTTATTGATATAGTCTCTTGACATATTTTTTGAACTATTTTGCCAAAGAAAGTACCTTTAGAACTCTGTGGAATTGCAATCTAAATGGGAAGATATACTGTGTTACTATCATCTTTTATTATCTTGGTACTGAACGCAGTGCTTGTCACAAAGAAGGTAAAAACTGAGTGCTTGTTTAATGAATAAGATTCTAAACAACAGGTGAATTAATATCCAGATTACCCATTTGAGATGATAAGGCTCATTTTACTTCAAGACTATGTCTTTTTTATATTTGATATTATAAGTGAAATGTATATTTGATATATATGAAACTGCATTTTGATTAATTTTTCATTGCATATTGTCATTAACCTCCTTTGTATATAATATTAGACATGAGTTTCCCAAAATGTGCTTTATAGATTGTCAGTCCTTCAAGGTGCTCTGATAGAAAAAAGTCAAGAGTAATCCTTGGCCATATGAGGTCAGGAAACATCAATGCTGTATAACCCTTATTGGAGATTCATGAGGAAAATTAGTATGTCAAAGTCTCAGGGATCTACATTAAAGAAATCTGTTTAACCTGCTTTGCCCTCTATTTCCCAAACTTCCTTGACCAATGATTTGTTGTTGTTGTTGTTGTTGTTGTTGTTGTTGTTGTTGGAGACGGAGTTTTGCTCTTGTTGCCCAGGCTGGAGTGCAGTGACACGATCTCGGCTCACTGCAACCACCGCCTTCTGGTTTCAAGAGATGCTCCTGCCTCAGCCTCCCAAGTAGGTGGGATTACAGGCGACCACCACCACGCCCGGCTAATTTTTTGTATTTTTAGTAGAGATGGGGTTTCACCATGTTGGCCAGGCTGGTCTCGAACTCCTGACCTCATGATCCGCCCGCCTTGGCCTCCCAAAGTGCTGGGATTATGGGCATGAGCCACTGCACCTGAGACCAATGATTCTTATTGGACATTATTCCTTTTGTTATCTGATGGAATTTCTAAAACTTTGGGAAACGCTGCATAAGCTCAATCCAACTGTTGAATATTCCCTACAGTGTAGTTTCTTTAATGTGTCTTGTGATATCTAGATCATCCATAACAACATTAGGGAATGAAGGTCATCATGTCATCAGTGTCTCTAAATTTTTCAGATATGGATGCAACTATTGTTTTCTTTCTAAATATTTCATATAATTAATAACTAACCCGTAAAGTGGGAGAAAATATTTGCAAACCCTCCATCTGACAGGGGATTAAAACCATAACATACAAGGACCTCAAACAACTCTACAGGAAAAAGAATCTAATAATTTGATTTAAAACTGTGCAAAAGATCTGAATAGACATTTCTCAAAAGAAGACATATATATGGCAAAGAGACATATAAAAGTGTGTTCAACATCATTGATTATCAGAGAAATGTAAATCAGAACCACAATGAGATATCATCTCACCCCAGTTAAATGGCTTTTATCCAAAAGACAAGCAATAATAAATGCTGGTTAAGACGTGGAGAAAAAGGAACTCTCGTACACTGTTAGTAGGAACGTAAATTAGAACCACCATTATGCAGAACAGTTTGGAGGTTCCTGAAAAAACTAAAAGTAGGGCTACCATATGATCTAGTAATCCCACTCCTAGGTATATACCCAAAAGAAAGGAAATCAATATATTGAAGAGATATCTGCACCCCCACATTTATTGTAGCACTATTCATAATAGCCAAGATTTGGAAAAAACCAAGTGTCCAACAGATGAATTGATAAAGAAAATGTAATACATATACACAATGGAGTACTATTCAGCCATAAAAAGAATGAGATCCTGTCATTTGCAGCAACAACGATGGAACAGGAGGTCCTTATGTGAAGTAAAATAAGCCAGACACAGAAAGAAAAGCTTTGCATGTTCTCACTTATTTGTGGGAGCTACAAATTAAAACAATTTAACTCACGGAGATAGAGAGTAAGATGATGATATGGTTTGGCTTTGTGTCCCCACCCAAATCTCATGTCAAATTGTAATCCCCATGTGTTGGGGGAGGGAACTGGTAGGAGGTGATTGAATCGTGGGGGTAGTTTCCCCCATGCTGTTCTCGTGATAGCAAGTTCTCACAAGATCTGATGGTTTAAAAGTGTGTGGCAGTCCCTACGCCCTGCCACCATATAAAATGTGCCTTGCTTCCCCTTGACCTTCTGCCATGATTATAAGTTTCCTGAGGCCTCCCCAGCCATGTGGAACTGTGAGTCAATTAAGCCTCTTTTGTTTATAAATTACTCAGTCTCATGTAGTTCTTTATAGCAGTGTGAAAATGGACTAATACATATGGTTACCAGAAGCTGGGAAGGGTAGTGGGAGGATAAGGAGGAAGGGGAGATGATTAATGGGTACAAATAAATAGAAAGAATGAATAAGATCTGGTGTTTGATAGTACAACAGGGTAACTATCATTAGTTATATAATTAAATATAATAATTTAATTATACATTTAAAAATAACTAAAAGAGGGTACTTGGACTGTTTGTAACACAAAGAATAAATGCTTCTGTTGATGGAAACCCCATTTATTCTGATGTGATTATTACACATTGTATGCCTGTATGAAAAATCTCATATGCCCCATAAGTATATACACCCATTATGTACCCACAAAAAAATAAAAAATAAGAAAATACCTAAAACTTTCTCTTGAAAAAATGTTTTTCCCACTCACAAAATTAAATTTGTTTGAATATGAAAATTTCAAATTAGCCAATATTATTTGGAAAAGGAATATTTTCTCTTGTGAAGGCCATCTTGGTTTTTGTTCTTATACATTTAAGATAAAACTAAACAAAAATACTTTTGTTCACTAATTTGCTGTTTACAGTCTTTTACCTTGAGGCTGTGAAAGTTGTTTCTCTTTGATCGTTGTCCAAATGAAAGCTAAAATCTAGAATAATGAGCCTTCAGAAATAAAACATAGATTTCAAGCTCAGTGGATGGTTGGGGCTTTCAAAAGAAAAACATATTATGAGAAATTATAAAGTTTTATTCTGTGAGCAAGGTATTGGGAGCCAAAAAAAAAAAGCCAAGGCTCCTTTTTCCTAACTTATCGCAAGGATCATGGTTAGCATCCCTATAACAGAACATGGATTGACAAGAGAAAAGCATAACAAATTTATTTAACCAAAGTTTATGTGACACACAAGGCTTCAGAAATGAACACCCACAAACCCAAGGAAAGCTATATTTTTATGCTTAGATTTGATGAAGAATGGATAGTCATGTAGAAGTATGATTGGAGAAAACAGTATACTCTAATGGATGTAAACTGGGGAGAAACTTAGGCCTGTTTGTTCAGATTCACCCCAGATATGGGACAGGACATCTGTCATATGAGGACAGTCAGTAGGGAGGGGAGGAGGTCAGAGACCTTCCTAGGTTTTATGGCTTGCTTTGGGGGAGAAAGTGGAGAGGGAGAAAGAAGGCAGGAGAGGATCAGAAAGACCTTGCTTCTGAGGCACTTTCAGTGTCCTTCAGTTCAAAGTAGTCAGCAAACCAAGAGGCCATGCTTTGGGGTTTTGTGTTTGGACCCCTGAGGCTCATAACTCAGAAATTTTTATCCCATGGTGCTTTCAGTTTTGGTCAAGTAAGAAGCATTCACTTTTTTGAAATTTTGTTCAGATTAAAAAAAAAAAACAAAAAACCCTTTCCCTCAAAGAACTTTCCCCAATTTCAGGCATTAGCCCCAATCTTGGGAAAATCAAAGAAATCCAGTGATCAGCCTTGATTACCTAAGAAACAAACCTCCAACAGTGAGTCTCTATAATCAACTTTTTGGGAAAGTAAGCACTGCTTAGTCCAGTTAATTAGAAGGTTCTTCTAATGAAGCAAAAATTACATGTCTGATTCCTATAATCACCATTTATTTAGAATATCTCTTTAGCCCCCTTTGTGCAAGGCATTCTACTAGGTACTGTGTGGGACACAGAGATGGTTAAGACATGGCTTCCATCATCTAGGTGTTTAAAGTCTTGTGAAAAATATGCAATGTATATGTACATTTTTAACAGTATCAAAAGTTTAAAATGCCTTGTAAGAGGCATAAATAATATACTATGGGAGTTTATAAGAAGAAGAAAACTGGAAGTATCCTAGAAATTCTTGCTGAGGAGATGAAAGGACCTCAAAGGATCAGTAGCACAAAGCCAGGAGGAAATTGGCAAAAAGGATGAGGGAGCCACAGATTATTATAGGTAGAAAGGATAGCATGAACAAAAACAGGGAAGCAAGAAGCCATGAGGCAGGTAATGAATAAATAGAAGGAAGCATTCTCATAACAGGGAGGAAAGGGTTCATAGAAATGAATGTTACAGCCTAGGGTTTATAAATGCAGTTGGGGTTGATTAAGCCCAAATGATGGAGAACCTTAAATGCCAAATAATTTTGATGATACTAATAATAAATAACAATAGTCACAGTGATATTATAATAGTAATTACAGTTAGCATTATTGAGGATTTATCATATGTCAGCACTGTTGTTAAGTATTATCACATTTAATCTGTCAACAACCCTATTATATAGGTACTCACTTTACAGATTCTCCTAATTTTATAGATGAGAAAGGAGATTCATAGAGAGTTTTTTCCCATGGTCACATAATTAGGAGTCTTCTCTTTATTAAGAAAATTTCCTAGAGCTGATATACTAAGCCAGCTGTTACATGGCCCTAAACCATTATCTTTTACAAAATGCTATTGAAGTCAAGAAGGATGGCAGGAAAGAGAATGCATGGCACTCTTGTAAACTGTTTGTTAAGGTAAATGACACAATGCATGTCTTTTCAGTTTATTCCTTAAAATAGATAACTAATTTTTTTTTTTTTGAGACAGAGTCTCGCGGTGTCACCCAGGCCGGAGTGCAGTGGTGCCATTTCGGCTCACTGCAAGCTCCGTCTCCTGGGTTCACACCATTCTCCTGCCTCAGCCTCCCAAGTAGCTGGGACTACAGGCGCCCGCCACCACGCCTGGCTAATTTTTTTGTATTTTTAGTAGAGACGGGGTTTCACCGTGTTAGCCAGGATGGCCTCGATCTCCTGACCTCGTGATCCGCCCGCCTCAGCCTCCCAAAGTGCTGGGATTATAGGCATGAGCCACCGCGCCCGGCCTCAACTAAATTTATATCCTTCCTAAGCCCATTTTCTATCATCACACTTAGTCAATCCATAATATGTATTTGATCTAGATAATTACTATAGTTTATAGAAATGAATGTTATAGCCAAGGTTTATTTTATTACTGCTAACCTTTTTTTCTACATTGTCTCTATATTCGGTATTCCTTTATCATGCTAAAGCATTATTTTTATTATCCCAATATAAGATTAGTCATTGATAGTTCATTAGGGTGTGTTGAAGAGATATCTGGTTTTGGATCAACAACTGGGCTAGCATTTGACCTCGATAAGATTTTATGAACTTTTGTTCTTACTATTTTATTTAAAGCACATCTAAAACTACAAAAATATTGTTATTTTTGTTATCTTATTACATGAATGGTCTTAAGTTATTTATGATCTATTAGGCAAATTATGCATATAAAGTTATTTTCAATGAAACCATATTTGATATAAAATAAATAATGAACAAAGCAGAAAAATATAATAACAATAGGGAACAAACATTTAAAAGGTTGGGGAAACATTCCTTGCATTGTTATAAATACAACAACAAAGTTGATAGTACCTGAAATTATTTTAATTTATTCAGCATCCCCAAGGGTAAAAAGGCCCCCCAGCCCTCTTCAATTGCAACATATTCACATGCCTGCCCAGATTCCTCTCCCCCAACAAGCCTGCCAGTCAAAGGTAATAAGAAAGCATGTGTGTTAATTGGATATGCCAACAGCAGGTTCCCCATGAGGCGCCATGATGCCCTGTGTGGGGCCAAGACATGTGCATTACCCATTGTGGATTTTTTGCTTATTCTCTGCTTTGTGGTAAAAAGATATTGTTGAAAGAGTCCAAATGGCCTACAGACACCCCTGTGGGTATGGGTAATCATGATTTTAAAAAGAGGAAGCATTAATGTTTGTCTATGCCACAGAAAGCCAAGCTGTTGGAGAAATTGGATATTGGTGAATGTGTGAAGCATCTTACAGAAGAGTATGGTGTTGGAATGACCCCAGATATGACCTGAGGAAACAGCAGGATAAACTGTTCAAGTTCTATACTGAAAGTGATGAGCAGAAGATAATGAAAAATAGAAAAACACAGCATAAAGCCAAAATGGAATATCTCAATTGCGTATGGAAGGAATGGATCTGTTGGTGTTGCAGTGAACACGTGCCACCTAATGGTATTCTGATTATGAAACAAACAAAGATCTATCACAATGAACTGAAAATTGAAGTTAACCATGAATATTCAAGAAAAGACACAGCATTAGACTTGTAAAGATTGTGGTAGTAAAGCATCTGCTGATTACAAAGCAGTGAAAAAAAAATTTAGTAACAAGTTTGCCAAGGTCATCACTTGTGAAAATCTGATGCCAGAACAAGTCTATAATGCTGACGAAACATCACTGTTTTGGCATTATTGCCATTATTGCCCCAGGAAGACACTAACCACAGCTGATGAGACAGCTTAGACAGGAATTAAGGAGGCCAAGGATAATACCTCTGCTGGGATGTGCTAATGCAGCAGACATACATAAGTGTAAACTTGCTGTTCTAAGCAAAATCTTGTGTCCCTGCTGTTTTCAAGGAGTGAATTTCTTACCATTCTATTATTATGCTAACAGAAAGACATAGATCATCAGGGACATGTTTCCTGATTGATTTGACAAACATTTTGTACCAGCGGCTCATGCTCACTGCATGGAAGCTGTACTGGATAACAACTGCAATATTTTGTTGTTCCTTAACAACTGTTCTGCTCATCCTCCAGGTGAAATTCTCATAAAAAAATGTTTATGTCATGCACTTTTCCTCAAATGTGACTTCATTCATTGAGCTATGTGATTAGAGTACCCTTAAGTCAATGAAAAGGAAATATAAAAACACTTTATTAAACAGCATGCTAGCATCAGGGAACAGAGGTATGGGCATGGACGTTTTCGTAAAGGAGTTTAACATGAAGAATACTGTATATGCTGTTGCCAAGACTTGGAACATAGTGACTAAAGACACAGTTTTGCATGCCTGGTACAACCTCTTGTCTATGGCTATGTTCAGTGATGATGATGAACAAGTTGGTACTTTGAAGGATTCCCATATGTCAAGTGTGAAAAAAATGATTTTGGACCTCCTCCCATATGCAGAAAATATGCATCCAGAGTCTATCAGTATATTAGGCTGTTCATGCATTGCAATAAAGAAACATCTGAGACTATGTAATTTATAAAGAAAAGAGGCTTAATTGGTGCATGGCTCTGCAGGCTGTACAGGAAGCAGGGTGCTGGCATCTGCTTGGCTTCTGGGGGGCCCTCAGGGAGCCTTTATTGATGGTGGAAGGCAAAGGGGGAGCAGGCATCTCACACGGAGAAAATGGGATCGAGAGAGAGAGAATTAGGAGGAGGTGCCAGACACTTTTTTAATGACCAGATCTCATGTGAACTGAGAATGAGAGCTCACTTATCGCTAAGGGGATGGCCCAAGTCATTCATGAGGGATCTGCCCCCATGATCCAAACACCTCCAACACTAGGGATTACACCTCAACATGATGTAGTTTGACATTCAAACTATATCAATCAGTAAGCTGGTAGAAGTGCATATCAATGAAGTTTTTTTAACATTGAGGCTCCATCTGTGCATTCATTGACCAATCCTGAAGCAGCTGAAATGGTTCTGAATCAAGGTGATCATGATCGTAGTAATGATGAAGATGACATTCATACTGAGGAAAAAGTGCCTATAATGACATGGTGAAAATGTGTGATGGACTTGTTGAAGGTCTAGAGCAGCATGCATTCATAACAAGAAATCATGTCAGTTTATGAAATCAAAGAGAAACTTAAAAGACAAAAAACATTGTAAATGAGGCAAATGACTCTGGAGGAAACATTTTAAAAAGCCAACCAGTAGAATGCCTCCTGATCCCTGGAGGAACCACTTCCTGGTCTCTCACCTGTGTCTGATGTTTCTTCCCACCTAAAAAAATAAAACACAGGCCAAGTGTGGTGGCTCACACCTGTAATCCTAGCACTTAGGGAGGCTGAGGCAGGCGGATCACCTGAGGTCAGGAGTTTGAAACCAGCCTGGCCAACATGGTGAAACCCCATCTCTACTGAAAATACAAAAAAATTAGCCGGGCATGGTGATGGGCACCTGTAATCCCAGCTACTTGGGAGGCTGAGGCAGGAGAATCACTTGAACCCCAGAGGCAGAAGTTTCAGTCAATGGAGATCATGCTACTGCACTCCAGCCTGAGCAACAGAGCAGGACTCGGTCTCAAAAGTAAAATTAAAAATAAGTAAATAAATAAAATAAAAAATAAAACACAGTGTACAGAAACCTTTCAATCAAAACACAGCATCGTAGGTGGAGCCTGGAAGCCTGCAACTATTTGTTGTTGCTCTTCTTCAACAGCTGATGCAGGTATTCTGGTGATGGTACTATGCGGATTAGCTAACCTGAACACATTATTTTTTCCTGTATTAATGGTATGTCCTATTTTTTACTATGAAGTACTTGTGTTGAGTAAGTATAAAAAAAGATTGCTTATCACTAGCATATAATTTCAGAATCAGGAATTATGATGATGCCAAACAACCACAGATTGTCCACATGGGCGGCTGACATAGTGACACCTTTGCTTTCTGATGGCTCAAGATATACAAACTTATTTAAATGCACAAAATTATTTAAAATATTGTGTTAAATTACCTTCAGGCTATGTGTACAAGATGTATATGAAACACAAATGAATTCCATGTTTAGACTTGGGTCTCTTTCCCAAGATGTCTTATTATGTATATGCAAATATTCCAAAATTTGAAACACTTCTGGTCTCAAGCATTTGGATAAGGAATACTTAACTTGTAACACAACCACGGTAGAATCTGGGAAACTTTGCTCAATGTCCATGGAAACTTAAAGATGTTATTTGGCTTTGAGTAGAATTCAGCATAGAATGAAGGGTTCTGTGGACACAGTAGAAAGCAACATGTTGGAAATTTTGTCTCTATATTATTTTAAAAAACAAAATGCATGTGACTATTCAAATCCATGTCAATGTTCTTATATCCAACATCAGCTAGCTATGTAAATGCTACTGAGCTGATTTTTAGCACTTTATTTTTAAAAATTTATCTTAGACTCCACAGGTACTGAAGTAGAGAATTCCTTCATTGAGCATCAGTTTTCTTAACTCTATTAACAATTAATCACTGTTTTATAGAGAGAATAAAATATTATTTGCAAGACAAAAGCAAGAAGAGGAATTCAATGACTATTTCATGATGTAGTATATTAGTTCATAACTCAAATTGTTTTAAGCAAAAACATATACCTTGAAAATATAATTTTTTTATATTTGTAAAATATAAAGGGGCATATCCAAAAATCCAAGGGAAATTCAAGTTTCAGTTGCAGCTTGATTCTGGATTCTCAAAAAAGGTTATTAGGAACCAGCCTCTTTCCATTTTTCTACTCTATTATGCTCTATGTTGGCTTCCTTTTCAGACTCCAAATGGTTCAAGTAAGACTTCCAATACCACCAAGATTAAGTCTTTGCAATCTTATGCCCTGTGTGTACAGCAGAGGGAGAGAGACCCTAACTTTTATTGTACTGAGTTGGATCATGTGGTCAACTCTGAATGAAACATTTTGGCCAGGGGAGCATAAAAAGCACCCAGATGCATTTCTTGTCTATTGTTGTATAACAAATCACCACAAAATTTAGCAGCTTAAAACAACATACATTTTATAATCTCGCAATTTCTGTGGGTCAGGAATCTAGACATGGCTTAACTGGGTCCTTGCTTCAGGCCCTTTCACAAAGCTTCAGTCAATGTGTAGGCCAGGGCAAGGGGCTCATCTGAAGGCTCATCCTGAGATACACTTCAAAGTTCATTTACATGGCTGTTGATAGGATTCAGTTCCTTTTGATCTGTTGGACTGAGGGCCTCCTTTCTTAGATGGCTGTTGGCCATAGATTTTCTTCAATTCCTTGGCACGGGCCTCAACATAGAATCTTGCTTCATCAAGGAAGAGGATCTCCTAGTAAGCCAGCAAGGAAGAGGATCTCTTAGTAAGATCAAAGTCAGAACTTTGTAATCTAATGATGGAAGTGACATCTTCCCAATTTTGAGGTATGCTATTAATTAGAAGAAAGTTATTCAAGTGGGAGGGACTTGCACAAAGCCTTCAGTAGAAGGAACTAAGAATCAATGCAGCCATCTCAGAAGCCACCGACAGCACCAGATTTTGGTCATATACCTATCCCAGAAGATGATAGGCAAGAAACTCCTCCCAAGCACAGGAACTACAAGTAATGTGAGGGTAAATCCCCCAAGGAAAATTGTGGTTATCAGAAGAGAAGGACACATGCTTGGTGGTGAATATAACTGTGCATGACAGATTCCCAGGTTGGCTCTGAGTTGTATAGAAAACAGAAGAAAAGAAAGCTCTTTTTCTACCCCCAGACTTTGGGTCATTATGAATCTCAATGCTTAGTTTAAATTACCTAATTATATGTTTATATTATAGTATAAAGATATTTTAGTCTGTTAATTCAACATTTTTAAGCCAGCTCTATTCTTTGTTTTTGGTTTATGTTATAATTTTCAGCCAATGATTTTATATGAAATAAATTAAATTTCCTGCATGTGAAGTTTCTAAGATTGTCTTAAGTGTGAAAAATACACACAGAATTGAGGGTCAAATTCTCTGAGAATTTATCCCACTTTACCCAAAGAAACATTTTACGATTGCTGGAAAAATGAAGCAGAAACCAGTTTTTAGCCCTGGATTTTCACAATATTAGTAGAAAATGGAAATAAGCATTAATTTTGAGGTTGAGACATTTTTCTGGCTTCTGATTTATAAGAATTAGAGATTTACCAGTTGACTTTATCAAGAAGGTAAATAAGCATCCATCACAGAAGGTATTTACTCTAATCATGAGATTTCGGAACAGTTAAAATAGGCTAAGATGAAAAAAATAAATTCAGTGCCTCTTCTGTGTTCATACTTAATCTTAATACATCTGCTGAAGAGTGATGGATGTAAAAACTGAACCAGAGTTTCCTGATGAGTTCTTTCCAAATCACAGATTTCATGGATTTTAGATAGTACCTAACTTATTCAGAGAGGTGACTATTTGAAATTTGTTTCTGATTCAGGAGCCAATTATTATTAATATATTATTACATGTATTATGGTTATTATAGGTAAATACTTATTATAGCTAATAATATATAGTCAATATTTATTGTTATAGCTAATATTTATTTTCACTAATATTTATTCAGTGCATATATGCAAGTACTGTTCTAAGCACTTTCTGTATTTATCAACATCTTTAATCCTCTCAGCTATCATCTTTTTTTAAAAAAATTGTTATTATTTTTCATCACTTTGTAAAGCATACACGAAACACCTGAAATTTTAACATTGCTCTTCTAGCAACTAAAGAGTGTTCATTTGCCATGGCTATCAAGCTAAGTTTGAACCAACATTAGACCAAGTCTTCTCTATGGGAAGAATCCTCTCATGTCTGACTTCTGCAGCTGAGGCATGGCAGACTAAATTTCTTTCACAGGAAGTCCAGTCAGCTGTTGAACCAGGGCTTACTTTGTTCTAGGAAACTAAGAATATTTGGAGGCCCCTCTGCATTAAAGACTGTCTCCTAAAATAATTAGTTAGGTCATTTTGTCTATTTGCTCTTTAAGAGAAAGAGCCTTGCAGGTTTTCTATACCTTTCCACTTCCAGTTTCTTTCCTGTATTTGTCTATCTCCCACATCCTCCAGGGGATGTTTGTGCAACAACAATTTGATCAAATCTCTCTGTTCTCAGGAAAGAAAAGAGTTCTCTTTTTCATGGCACACAAGTCCCTTGATTGTCTGTTTCCTACTTATCCTGCCTCCATTTCTGTGCAGATTTCCCTCCTCATACATGCACATATAACCTTTGAAGTACAGCAATAATGAATCATTTGTAGTTCCTCAAACATACCTTTGTACATGCTGTTCCCTCTGCCTGGAACACCATCTTCCTTCTTTTTGCCTCAAAAATTCCTACTGCGTCTTCAAGGCACAGATTAGATGGTCTCCTCTATAAGCTCTCTATCCAAGCCAAGTTAAGCATCCTCCCCTTCCTTCAACATTTTATATATCTTGCACACATCTTTAATATAGTACTGATCATTCTTTATGGTAATTTTCTCCTCACTAAACTCTAAAATCCTTGAGGCTGGGACATGTTCCCTTTCCTCCCTGGTCCTAACACAAAGGCTGTCACACAGACTGGCTCAATGACTTAATTCTCTGATCACCTTCTTCTCAATGGGGATTCAAACACTTGCCAGCAACCTTAAAAGAAGGGAAAACAAGAACAAAATCAACGAAATTACTATTTTTTTCCAATCAGGTATGACCTATATATATAATTTTGTTGTCTGCCAAAAGATTTTAGCATTTTAGGCTTAAATTTCATTTCCTATTTTAGACCATACCCCAGCACATAAGTTGTCAGATCTGTTTTGTAAAGGCTGGTATTTCTTAAGTGCTCCATGAAATTTTAGTTAGAAATAAAATGCAAGGCCTTAGGGAAAACTGAATCCAAGCCCCTGACTTCCCTTAGCATTTTCACACCAGACCATAATTTTGGAGTATTTTCCTATTTAAATCTTGGCGTTATGATCCAGAACTTTGTTGACCTATAGCATTCCCCAATTGTTGGAATGACAATCCCTTTCATTTTTCTGTTGTCTGCTACCTCTGCTTTGCATTTCTATTTTTGAATTTCAGAATGGCTATCCTTTTATCAGGAGGAAGCATTGTTCTTATGGGTTGTCTCTTTTCCTGCTAATTCTTACTGTCAGTTTTTCTCCATAAGGAAGAAGGACATGTAGTTTATAATTCTCAGATCAGAGGACACCTAGGATTGGAAAAATGAGATACTGCTACTTACTAGTTAAAAATAGATTTGTTAGTCGAGATCTTTCTTATTCTGTCCTACAGAAATGAATACTATTCACTCCTAGCTCCTATACCTATATCACAAGATGTAAAAGACAGAAAGGCAGGCTCACATAGACACCAGCACTTTAGTTATTAGTGGAATACACAGTTTCTTTCCCCAATGTGGGCATAGCCTTCTTAAGAAATTATGTGCTTTTTTTAAACCAGTACCTTCAAAAATAACCAACCTTTATTTAAAATATGTTAAAATAACTAATTGTCCCTTTTGGTAATTACGGTAGAAATAAGAATCATCCTGTCTTTGCCAGTCTTGGCCCCACATTGCTTTTTCTCTTTTTACTTTTAGATAAATTGCAAAGACCAGGCTGCTTAGTGCTGAAGACCTGGCTATTGGTGCATATTAGATAAGACAAAGCCTTTAACAACATCATGGGTGTGGGAATTCTGATCACTTCACGGTACAATTAGCTTTCCTGTTATTTGGCCAGACTGCTCACCCCATGCATTTTTGTCTGTTGGAAACAAAGAGAACTGGGCAAGGAAATGCACTGATGGCGCAGGACCAGTCTCTTGGTCGAGGGACTGAATGAACAACACAAGTATATATTTTACTGGCAGTAAAGATAACAATATATCCCTACGATTGAGATAGCTCTAAGTTACAGTGCTTTTTTCACGTGCTATTTCATTTCAGCTTCAAATAAAACCATGAGATAGATGGGGTGAGGTGTCCCCCCTCACTCTTCCAAAGAACAACTAAGCCCCCAGAAACAAGTCTATTGCTGTGTATTAAAAATAGAAGCAGCGAATATTTAAATCATGGAGAAGAGCCAGGATTCAAACCCAGGCAGTCTGGCTCGAGAGTCTGGGCTACCGACCTCCACACTGTCCCCCGTCTCATCAAGGCAGCTGTCTTCTGGACACATAGCACAGGCATCCATGCATTGCAGACCAGCTGAGCACCCATGTGGAAACAGCACTGAAGCTGCAATATTTCAAAATCACAGCAGAGCCCTTTGCTGACATGAAATAAAAATATCCAGGTGATGGGCTTTACTATTCTCCCACCTCTTGTTATTTCCTCCTGCCTTTTCTCATGGCTTTTCACATTAGAAGCCAAGAATAATGAATGTAAGGTGAAGGGGGGAAGGAGAATAAACAACAACAAAGTAACCCCAAGAAGCCCTTTTAAAACAAACTTGCTGGCACGTGTATGGATGAGCATTCTCACACCTGCAAAAGGACAAGTTTCCCATCCTGTGCACCTGGAACACAGAAGCGGCATAGAGTAGTGGCTGAAAGCTTAGTTAGGCTCTGGAGCCAGGCTACTTAGGGTTCAAGTTTTAACTGGGCAGCTTTAGACAATTCATAACTTCTCTGTATCTTATTTTCATTCCCTATAAAAGGAGATGATAACAATAGTACTACTAGTTTACTGTAAAATAAAGTGAGCCAATACATGTAGAACGTTTAGAATAGAAGCTGACTCCCAGTAAATAAATGCTCAATATGTGTTTGATGTTGTTTTACATAATGAGATAACATATATAAAAGGCCAGACCCATAGTAGGTGCCCAATAAATATTAGCTACCTTCTATTTTCTATGGCTTTGATCACTAGAAAGACTCACATTCTTTGAAAAGTATGTGCCTTATGTCAGTCACCTTGATGCTAGGATAAACAGATAGTTATTACATTTTGGAGGGTTCAGCCAGTTTCTTCATCTTTTTTTTTAAACTCTTGTTCAGAAGTTTTCCTTCATCCTTCCCAAATGTCATTTTCCTGCTTAGCAAACATAATTAACTGCTGCCTCTGCCAAATCATTTTACTCACCTTAACTGTTTCATCAGAGTTTTACCAAGTAACACCTATTAAATCAGGTAGTATTTTTGCTAATGTATTTCTCATCTCTATGTGGTCACAATAGGAAGTCATGTCTCTAAGTTTTAATTTCTCTCATCTCAAAGGACATTTCTGTAAATGATAAACTCATTTTCTCCACAAGGCTATAAATTCCACAAGTACATGGATATTCAAAGCTATCTCCCCACCGCCTGGCAAAATGCTTAGAACATAAATATTTATTGAAGAAATCAGTGAATGCTGAAGAAATGAATAAAGTATAAAAAGAAGTATTTTCCCCCTAAGTAACTCGAACCTAATTAAGAGATGTCTGAAATTAATTAGAATATTGGCTGCCTTTTACTTTTAAAAGAATAAATTAATTTTAGATACCTAAACTAATATTATGGGTTTATTTTAATACAGTTATGACAGTTTTCAGACAATGTCCTGAAATAACACATTTATCTCAATCTCCTAGGACTTCAATGGCTATGCAATACACAAGAAGACTGATATTAAGAACATGCCAAAATTGAGGTACCACTGAGTTTTACCCCCTCAGGATCACCATGGCATTACAATATAGAGCAGGTCATTGGTCCTCAAATTTACTGTTCCCGCTGCCTAGAGCTTTACCTAGATGCTGGAATGGCTTGTTCCCTCAATACCTTCGAGTCTCTGTTTAAATATTACCTTTTCAGAGAGTCATTCTCTGATTATTCTGTCTAAAATAAGTTGCTTCCCTCCTCATCATTCTGTATTTTCTTTTTCTACTTTATTTTTTTAACTTCCTTTTTTTTTTTTTTTTTTTTTTTTTTTTTTGAGATGGAGTTTTGCTCTTGTTGCCCAGGCTGGAGTGCAATGGCACTATCTTGGCTCACTGCAACCTCTGCCTCCCAGGTTCAAGTGATTCTCCTGCCTCAACCTCCTGAGTAGCTGGGATTATAGGCTCCCGCCACCACACCCAGCTAATTTTTTTGTATTTTTAATAGAGATGGGGTTTCACTGTGTTGGCCAGGCTGATCTCAAACTCCTGACCTCAGGCGATCCACCCGCCTCAGCCTCCCAAAGTGCTGGGATTATAGGCGTGAGCCACTGCACCCAGCTTAACTTTTTAAAGTAGGCTTATTGAGGTATAATTAACCTACAACAAACGGCATATATTTAAAGTGTACCCTTTTTGATACTTGAGAAATGTATACATACCTGTGAAACCATCACCACAATCAAGAAAAGGAATATATTCATCAGCCCCAAAAGTTTCCTTTTGCCCCTTTGTAATCCTACCAACCTTGTCATATCCCCAAGGAGCCATTGATCTGTTTTCTGTCACTATATTTAAGTTTATACTCTCTAGAACTTTATATAAATGGAATCATACAGAATGTATTCTTTTGGTCTGGTTTCTTTCACTGTGCAAAATGATTTTGACATGCATCCATGTCTTGTGTGTATGAACTATCCATTCCTTTTTATTGCTGAGTAATATTCAGTTGTATAGCTATGCCACAATTTGTTTATCCATTCATCTGTTGATAGACTTTTAGGATGTTTCTAGTTGTTGGCTATTACAAATAAAGCTGCTGTAAACATACCTATACAAGTCTCTGTATGGCATATGTTTTTATTTCTTTTGGGTAAATATTCAGCAGTAAAATGGCTGGGTCATCTAGTGGATGTATATTTGCCTTTTTAAGAAACCATCAAACTTTTCCAAAGTGGTTGTAACATTTTCTATTCTCACCAGCAGGGAATGAGAGTTTCTCTTAATTCACATCATTTGGCAGTGATTTTAGACATTCTAACAAGTGGTATCTCATTGTCATTTTCATTTGCATTTTCCTAATGGCTAGTGATGTTGAGCCTCTTTTCAAATGCTTGTTTCCCTTCCATATACCTTCTCTGATTCTGTTCAAATCTTTTGCTCATTTTTAAAAATTGATTTATTTTCTTATTACTGAGTTTTGAGAGTTCTTTATATATTCTGGATATACATTTGTTATCACATGATTCACAAATGTTTTCTTCTAATCAGTGTTTTGTTTTTCATTCTCTTAATATTGTCTTTCAAAGGGAAGAGTCTGAAAATTTTAGTTGCTTATCATTTTTTTCTTTTATAATTGTACTTCTGGTGCCTAATGTAAGGTTAAGACTTTCCCTAAGTTTTTTTCTAAGTTTTCTTCTAGAAATTTTGTAGTTTTAGATTGTATGGGTAGGCCTATGATACAGTTTGAGATAATTTTTATATATGATGAAAGATATGGATTAAATTTTTTTTGGCATATAGGTATTCTATTTTCCCAGAATAATTCATTAAAAGTCTCTCCTTTCTTTACAGAACTGATTTTTCACCTTTGTCAAAACTCAATTGACCCTCTGTGTGTCACACTATTCCCGAACCCTCTATTTTGTTTCATTGATCTGTTTGTCTATCTTGACCCCAATATCCTATTGTGTAGATAACCATATCTTTATAATAAGTGTTAAAGTCAGGTAGTACACCTTTGTCAACTTTGTTCTTTTTTTCAAAGTTGTTTTGGTTATTCTGGGTCATTTGCACTTCATATGAAATTTAGAAAAATCTTGACAATTTCTACCAAACAAAGCACCTGCTGGGATTTTGATTAGGATTAAATTGAATGTATAGATATATTTGGGAAGAACAGATATGTTAACAATGTTGACTGTGCCAATTCATTAACATAGTATGTCTTTCCATTTATTTAGGTCCTGTATGATTTTTCCCAGCAATATTTAATTGGTCTTGACACATCTTTTGACAGTTTTATTCCTTAGAATTTCATAGTTTTGGTGCTGTTGTAAATTATGTTGGTTTTTATTTCAAATTCCAATTGTTTATTGTTAGTGTAGGGAAATACAATTGATGTTTGTATATTGATCTTATATCCTGCAACTCTGCTAAACTCACTTATTATTTCTTGTAGTTTTTATGTAGGTCTCACAGGATTTTATACATAGAAAATCATGTCATGTGTGAATAGAAGCAAGAAGAACTTCTACTGCTTCCTTTCCAATATGAATGCATTTTATTTCTTTTTTGTAACTTACTGCACCAGCTAGAACCTCCAGTACAATGTTGGGTAGAAGTGTTGAGAATGGACATCCTTGCTTTGTTTCTAAACTTAACAGAAAAGCATTCAGTCTTTCACAATTTAGTATGGTACTAACTGTAGGTTGTGTATAAATGCCTTTTTATCAGGATTAAGAAATTTCTTTCTATTTTGCTGAGAGTTTTTATCATAAGTAGATGCTGGATTTTGTCAAATGATTTCTTGCATCTGCGGAGAGGATTATATGGTTTTTCTTTATTAGTTAATCTGATGAATCACATTAATTGATTCTCCCATGTTTAAGAGACCTTGCATTATTGGGGTAAACTTCACTTAGTCATATTGTATTATCTTGTATATATTGTTGGATACTATTTGCCAAAATTTTGTTAAGAATTTTTACATCTATGTTTATGACAGACACTAATACATATAGTTTTCTTTTCTCATAATGTCTTGATCTGATTTTGGTATCAAAATAATGCTGGCTTCATAGAATAAGTTGGCAAGTATTCTCTCTCTTCAACTTTCTGGAAGAGTTTGTGTAGAATTGCTATTATTTCTTCACTATATGTTTGGTAGAATTTAACACTAGAGCCATTGAGGCCTGGAGTTTTGTTTTGTTTTGTATAAAGATTTTAACTGCAAATACAATTACTTCAATAGGTAGAGAGCTAGTCAGTTATGAACTTTTCTTCATGAGTGAGGTTTGGTACCTTGCTTCTCTTAATGAATTTGTCATTTCATCTAAGTTGCTGAATTTACTGATACTAACAGTTATTCATAACATTTCTTTATTCTTTTTATATCCATAAAAACTCTTTTGCTGTCACTTCTCTCATTCCCGGTATTGATTACTTCTTTATTCTCCTTTACTTCCTGGTCAGCCTGAATAGAGATTTACCAGTTGGACTAATCATCTCAAAAAACAGCTTTTGGTTTCATTGATTTTTCTCTATTGATCTTTTGTTTCATTTATTTCCCCTCTGATCTTTATTTCCTTACTTCTGCTTATTTTTGTTGGAGTTATCTTTCATCTTACTTTCATTTCTTAAAGTGAATTCTGAGATAAATGATTTGAAATTCTTGTCATTTCTAAGGTAGACATTGTTCCTTACTAGTATAGTGGTGAGTATTTCTGCCTGTCTAATATAGGCATTTAGTGCTATACATTTATCTCCAAGTACCATTTTACCTGCATCTCACAAATTGTGATTCACTCTGCTTTTATGATTAATCAGTTTAAAATATTTTCTGAATATATGAGAAACTATTCTAACTAAACTACAAACAAATGGAAACAGAAACCTCAAGATTAAGATGGTTATAAGGATATGAAATAGTGGTGACCAATGAATCTTTACAATAATTAAATCTAAACTGAAATGTATAAACCAACTGGGAGTGTGCAACATAAATACTAAATAAAGACTCTTTAAATAGGAGGAATATACTGTGAGGAAATTCTAGTAATTGACTAGGAAAATGTTTACTAAATGATTATCAGCAAAACCTAGGAACTGGTTGGGAATAAGGCAGATGGGTAAAGGAAAAGCATTCCAGAGATCACATGTGGTTGTAGGAAAAAGAGAACGAAGAAAGGAAAACATTCTGAGGGTCTAATTTTACTGGAGTATGAAGGATATAGAGCGTTTTTGAGAGGGAAATAATTGGTAACTTATTTTCAAATAATCATAGAAAAGTATACATCTGATCATTAGAGCAGGGGAAAATAAAGTAACCTTGAAAGGAATAGAGAAGTATCTCAGAGTCACAAAGTTAAAAAGAGAAAAATAGAATGAATAAGAATGTTACCAGAGTACCAAAAATGAAGAAAAGGAAAATGAGGAAACAACAATGTAAATAAATAATAACATAAGATGGAATGGTTAAAATCAAGCATGATTGTCATTACTCCAAATTGTATTTGCCCATTAAAATGTAAGCCATTAGAGATTGTATTTTAAAACTTCAGATTAAAATATTACAGCTCTGGGCTATTTATGAGACACATTTTTTAATGCTCATTTTTTAAAGTTAAAAATAATGGGATAGACACCAAAAACATGATCCATAAAAAAATTGATTAAAAGTCCAACAAATTCCTAGTATCTAGACTATGTAAAGAATTCTCAAAACTCAACAGTAGAAAAACAATCCAATGAAGAAAACAGCAAAAGACATGAACAGACGTTTTAACAAAAAGATACAGGCAATAAGATTTTGTTCAACATAATAAGCCATGAGGGAAATACAAATTAAAACCGCAAGGAAATATTAGTACATACCTATCAGAATGACTACATAAAAAAATTGACAACACCAAATGCTGGTGAAGATGCAAAGAAACTGCATCATTTGTATACTATTAATGGGAATGTAAAATGGTACAGCCACTCTGGAAGAGAATGGGTAAATGGTGCGGTACATCCATATCATGGAATACTACTCAGAAATGAAAAAATAAGCTACTGACACACTGAATAATTTGTATGGATTTCAGAGGAATTCTGCTGAATGAAAAATCCCAATTCCAAAAGGTTACATAGTATATGATTTTATTCATGTAACATTCTTGAAATGATAAAATGATAGAGATGGACACAGATCAGTAGTTGCCAGGGGTCAAAAAATGGGAAAGGGAGGAAGAAGGCTATGGCCATAAAAAAAAAGTTCCAGGAGGGATTCTTATGATGGTGCTGTCGGTGTCTCGACTGTGATGATGGCCACATGATCTGCACATGTGATAAAATTGTACAGAACTAAACACACACACACACACACACACACACACACACACACACAGAGTGCATGTAAAACACAGGACATATAAACAGGGTCAATGGATTTTTTTCAGTGCCAATGACCTGGCTGTGATATTGTGATACTGTGCTAAAGTCATGCAGGATGTCACAACTGGAGAAAACTGAAGAAAATCTATCCAGAATCACTCTCTCTATCATTTCATGCAAACTGACAATTATTTCAAAATAAAAATCTTTAAAAAAAGAAAATAAAAGGATGGATATCAGGCAAAGAACTGAGTAAACTGTGGTTTATCCACATTATGAACTATTATGTAGTTATTTTTAAAAAGTTGAAAATAACTAAAAATAACTGTTTTAACTTTTTACAAATAACAAATAATAAATTAAAACTCATTTACGTAGTAGAATTTTTTTTTTTTGACAGAGTCTCGCTCTGTCGCCCAGGCTGGAGTGCAGTGGCACAATCTTGGCTCACTGCAACCTCCACCTCCTGGGTTCAAGTGATTCTTCTCCCTCAGCCTCCAGAGTAGCTGGGACTACAGGTGCCTGCCACCATGCCCGGCTAATTTTTGTATTTTTAGTAGAGACGAGGTTTTACCATATTGGCCAGGCTGGTCTCGAACTCCTGACCTTGTGATCCACCTGCCTCGGCCTCCCAGAGTGCTGAGATTAGGCGTGAGCCACCACGCCCGGCCAGTAGAATTTTTATAAGATGTTAAATGAGCAAACTAAGGTTCAGAAAAGTGAGTGGTATAATTTCATTTTGATGAAACCATGCCAAAAATACTCTCCCATATACGTATATATCCGAACATATCTGCCTTTGTGTGTGTGTGTGTGTGTTATTTGAAAATGGGTAAATATATATGAATATACATACCAGTTTATTAACATGAATAACCTTGCAGGGAGGATGGATGATGCAGATTGCAGGACAAGAATGGAGGAAGGGGTAACCAAGAAAACTAGAGAAGAAAAAAAACCCAGAGCACTAAAACTACCAATATATATTAAACAACCCCAATGTTTTATATACAATTATGTATGTGCATTTTGTTCTTGTAAATTTAAAGAAATTTTAAGATTTGTTTTTATTAGTTTATATCATCATTCAATAATTTTAAATCTACTGATATACTATATAAATACATATATATAATTTAAGTAACTGATTTAAAAGGTACAATTCAGTTGTTTTTAGTGTATTCACAGAGTTGTGCAACCATCATCACAATTTTAAAACATTTTCGTCACTCTAAAAAGAAACCCTAAATCCATTAATAGTCACTTTCCACAGTTCACTTCTCCAGCCCTAGGAAACCCCTAATCTACATTCTGTCTCTATAGATTTGTCTATTCTTGACCTTTTATTTAAACAGAATTATACAATATATGGTCTTTTATAACTAGCTTTTTTTTTTCACTTGGCATGATGTTTTCAAGGTTCATGCAATTTGCAGCATATATCAGCACTTCATTTATTTTTTTTGTCAAGTAATAGTCAATAGTATGGATGCATCACGTTGTATTTATCCTCTCAAGGGTGTAGCCTTGGCCATCTGCACAGTTTTGGGATGGCAGTGGTTATAGCAGGGCTCTCTTTGTCTCTTTTCCTAATCTTTCTGTTGTCTATCTCATTTGATATCACATCCAGATATTAGACTCCAGTAATTGCCTGCTGATTGCTCTATTGTTTTTGACAATCCATCAGCTATAAATTGCTCCAGAGTCTGCTCCAATTAAATTTGGGAAGGAGGAATTTTTGAAGCTAGTATTTGAAGTTTCTTTTGACCTCAACAGGGCTCTTCATAACTGTCTTTCTCTGTTTCTTTAAAACTAGCTAACCTACCATTTAGCTTATTTCCCTACTGTAGCTATTAGCCACTTTTTGATTGTTTGTCACCAGAATATCTCCACTGGGTTTTGGGGGGGATTTTTTTGTTTTGGTTTGTTTTGTTTTTTTACAGACAGGGTCTTGCTCTGTTACCCAGGATGGAGTGCAGTGGTGCAATCATAGCTCACTGCAGCCTTGGGGTCCTCCCATCTCAGCCTCCCGAGTAGCTGGGATGATAGGCACATGCCATCATCTCTGGCTACTTTTTAATTGTTCGTAGAGATAGAGGGCTTGCTATGTTGCCCAAGCTGGTCTCAAGCTCAAGTGATCCTCTCACCTCAGCCTCCCAAATTGCTGGGATTACAGGAATGAGCCACTGTGTAACCTCCATTGATTTTGATAACACGTTTAGGCTTAAACTTCCGCACACTCTGTGTCAAATAAACTCAGTTTCACAAAAAAATGGAAAAACATTCTGTGCTCATGGATTGAAAGAATCAATATGGTTAAAATGGCCATACTTCCCAAAGCAATCTACAGATTCAGTGCTATTCCTACCAAACTACCATTTTCACAGAACTAGAAAAAACTTTTCTAAAATTCATGTTGAACCAAAAAGATCCTGAATAGCCAAAGCAATCCTAAACAAAAAGAACAAAGCCAGAGGCATCGCATTACCTGACTTCAAACTATACTATAAGGCTACAATAAACAAAATAGCATGGTACTGGTACAAACACAGATGCATAGACCTATGGAAGAGAATAGAGGACCCAGATATAAAGCCGCACACCTACAGCCACCTGATATTTGACAAATCAACAAAAATAAGCAATGAGGAAAGGACTCCCTATGCAACAAATTATGCTGGGACAGCTGGCTTGCGATATGCAGAAGAATGAAACTGGACCCCTACCTTTGACCATATACAAAACTTACCTCAAGATGGATTCAAGATTTAAAGTAAGACCTCAAACTATAAGAATCCTAGAAGAGGCTGGGCGTGGTGGCTCATGCCTGTAATCCCAGCACTTTGGGAGGCCGAGGCGGGCAGATCATGAGGTCAGGAGATCGAGACCATCCTGGCTAACATGGTGAAACCCCATCTCTACTAAAAATACAAAAAAAAAAAAAAAAATAGCCTGGTGTGCTGGTGGGTGCCTGTAGTTCCAGCTACTTGGGAGGCTGAAGCAGGAGAATGGCATGAACCCAGGAGGCGGAGATTGCAGTGAGCTGAGATAGCACCACTGCACTCCAGCGTGGGTGACAGAGCAAGACTCCATCTCAAAAAAAAAAAAAAAAAAAAAAGAATCCTAGAAGAAAACCTAGAAAACACCATTCTGGATGTCAGCCTTAGGGAAGAATTTATGACTAAATCCTCAAAAGCAATTGCAACAAAAACAAAAATTGATAAGTGGGACCTAATTTAATTAAAGAGCTTCTGCACAGCAAAAGAAATTATCAACAGAGTAAAAAGATAACCTACAGAATGGGAGAAAATATTTACAAACTATGCTTCCAACAAACATCTAATATCCAGAATCTATAAGGAACTTAAACAATTGAACAAATAAAAATAAATAACCACATTAAAAATGGGCAAAAGACATGAACAGACACTTCTCAAAAGAAGACATACAAGTGGCCAACAAACATACGAAACAATGCTCAACGTCACTGATCATCGGAGAAGTGCAAATCAAAACCACAATGAGATACCATTTCTCACCAGTCAGAATGGCTATTACTAAGAGGCATAATAATAGCTGCTGGTGAGGCTACAGAAGAAAGGGACGCTTATACACTGTTGGTGGGAATGTCACTTAGTTCAGACTCTGTGGAAAGCAGTTTGGAGATTTCTCAAAGAACTTAAAACAAACTACCATTTGACCCAGCAGTCCCATTACTGGGTCTATATCCAAAAGAAAATAAATCATTTTACCAAAAAGGTATCTGTGCTCATATGTTCATCGCAGCACTATTCACAATAACAAAGACACGGCATCAACCTGAGTACTCATCAATGGTGAACTGGGTAAAGAAAACATGGTACATATATACCATTGAATACTATGCATCCATAAAAAAAGAAAAAAAATTATATCCTTTGCAGCAACATAGATGCATCTGGAGACCATTATTCTAAGGAAATTAATGCAGGAACAGAAAACCAAGTACTGTATGTTCTCACTTATAAGTGGGAGCTAAATATTGGGTATTCATGGGCATGAAGAAGACATCAATAGAAAGTGGGGACTACTGGAGTAGGGAAGGATGGAGGGGGACAATGTATGAAAAACTAACTATTGGGTACTGTGCTGAGTACCTGGTGACGGGATTATTCATGCCCCAAACCTTAACATCACACAATATACGCAGGTGGCAAACCTGAACATATACTCCCTAAATCCAAAACAAAAATTGAAAACAAACAAATAAGTCAACCTCTTGGGGGAAAGCTTTAGAGCTTTTTGTTCTTATAAACTGACTCTCCCTTTAAGCAAAATCTTTGAGCCACTCTTCCAGGCATGGGGCAAGAATGATAGCCTCTGGTCTTCCTAGTTTACCTTTCTGGGCATGGAACCTCTACCCTATATGTAAGCAGTCGAGGGCAGTGAAGATCCCAGTATTTTTGGCCTGACCCAGCTGGGATGAACTTTCTATTCTATGAATGGGGTCTGGGTGGAAGAAGGGAGCCCCTGACCTCTCAGCCACACTCACCAGGAATTGAACCTCTACAGCTTAGATTTAGAGGAAATTGGAAATGCTGGCCTGCTCCTTTTGATGAGATCCCATGCCGCTTGGTTGGGATTTGAGGAGAAGGGGAGCCCTTTCTCTTGGACACATCCATCCAAAGTGGAGCATCTATGGAGATGAGTTGCAGGGAAGGAGGGGCCAGAGGGAGCTATGGCTCAAGTGCTACAGAATCTCAGAATCTCTGTTTTTACCAAGTTTTAGTGTCTGTCTTTGGAATAAACATTTTTACATTATATGCTCTTAGGACACTTTGCAAAGACTTTGATGGTTGGTTTTTGTTGACATTGTTTTTGGTTTCTGATTGTGTAGGGTTTTTTGATTGTTTGTTTATAATTTTCAAGTTAAGTTTTTTGACTGGGGCTTGGACCTGTGGAGCTCCTCACACTGCCATTATGGGAGTAAAACCCCTAGAATTATTATTTTTTAAAAGACTATGACAAAGAAAATTCCTGTTTTCACCACATACTCTGAGCTTCAGTTTCCTTATGGTAAATCGGGATTATAATTCACACCACGCTGCCTAGGACATGGTAGCCCAGAATAATGGTCAGTTTCTTCTTTCCCTCCTCTTGTCTCACTTTTGGAACTTAAAGACATTCTAGTTGAATAAAAGTTCCTGCCTAATTAGTGTGTTGTTATGCTTTAAGAATTTTAAGACTCCATAAAAGTATTTTAGGTAAAGAGAGTAATATATTTAAGCACTGTTACAGAGTGATCTTCAGACCTGAACCAAGATTCTTTTAGAGATTTGACTCATGAGAAAATACTTCAACAAAACCGCAAACAAACAACATGACTCAGGGTCTTCTTTTTTTTCCTTCTTCCCTCTCTTTTATACCTTCCTCACCCCATCCTCTCCCAGCTCACTTCCTCCATATATTATAACATTTTGTCAACATGTAAAAATTATTGAATAAAAATTGAAGGATTGAATACCTAAAAGAATAAAATGCAGGCAGTCTATATAAATTTTGTAAAGCAGTTCATAACCAGTATTTTCTCTGAGTTGTGTTCTTATATAGCAGTCTGAACCTTGAAATAATCCCCACCACAAATATACTGTCTTTTGTAATATATAATTTTATTTATTTTTATTGCCCTAAGAGGTACAAGTGCAGATTTGTTACATGGATATATCCAAAGTGGTGAGGTCTGGGCTTTTAGTGTACCCACCACCCAAATAGTGTACACTGTACCCATTATGTAATCTCCCATCCCTCACTCTTCTCCCACCCTCCCCCTTTCTGAGTCTCCAGTGTCTATTAGTCCACTCTCTATGTTTTGTGCACACACACATTTTTTCTTCCCTCTCCCTCTTTCCTTCTCTCTGTACTAAGAAATGAGAATCTCAAGAAAGGCATTTCCAATATCATTTATTCATTTAGTTACTCAGGCATTTATTTAACAAAGTTTATTTAATAAGCAGGATGTGTATTGTGCTCTGCCAGGTACTTGGCCCCTGGTTTGCATTTTAACAGATGAAACAGGTTTGAAGAGCTGGCCAATCAGCATGTGCCTTGCCAAGCCAAAGTGTCATTGTCGTGTTTGCTCAATTTCCATGTAGTATATTCAACTATTTATACTTCAAAATGACCAGGTGAAGCACTGTGGCTGTGATCCTAGGAGAAGCTATAATTGAGACTTTCCTTTTCTTCCACCTTGTAACAGCTTTAGAGCTGGCCAGGGACAAATAGTATCTTGTTTTTAGCTTCTCCTATAGGTAATGTTGAGCAACTAGAATCTATTAAAATTGATTAATAAACTACTACAAACTCTTTGATCTTATTAAAAGATCCAGGACCAATCAGCAACAAAATATAATCAAGTACGATGCAGTCCACCCAGGGCTGCTTATTCAAAAAGTGGATGAGGATGATGAGCTAAAAGACAGACATGAAAAAATCTGTTTAAAAAACAAGTTATCTTATTTTAAATAAATAATTTAGAGACTTGGGATAGAGTTAAAACTTTTTTTAAATTTGAAAATAGAATTTTTTGTACTTTGGATCATGAAATTACATTATTTTGTTTAGCAGGTATGTACTGAATCTTTACTATGTGAAATATTAGCAAAGCATATTGCCTGCTTTCAAAAAATAAGTCAGACACAAACAACTAAAATTGAATGCAGAAAATATCTGTTACAATAGAGGGTCTAAAAATGCCATTTAAGACAGAGAAGAAAGAGATTTATTCGTGGTAGAGAAGATTAGAAGAGGTTTCATAATGGAAATAGCAACTGATTCAAAGCCAACAAATGGACAGAAATGTGGGGACATAATAAAACCAACCAAAGCCCATTATGGGCTGCCTTTAGAGACCAGCAAGTAATCCTGCCTGTCTGGGGCAGTGGAAAAGTGGAAATAAAGTTAGATGAACTGCAGTCAATCATGAAGACCCCAAAATGTCATCAGAGGAGGTGGGAGTTGATTTTGAAGACAACAGAAAACCACAGAAGGGTTTTGAGACAGGGAGTAGTAATCAAAACTGTGTCTTAAAGGGATTATTCTGACACCATGCATAAAATTGATTTTTTAAATATTAGAGGTAGAAAGATCAATATAGAAGTCGTTGTTTCACTAGGCTAGGTGGGCCTGAACTATGAGAACAAAATCAATGTAGGTGGCAGTTCTGTAAACTTAAAACAGGAAATAGAATCAAGGGAATGGATCACACTGGGAAGAGGGATGATAGAATTTGGGGACTGATTTCAGTAGTGAAAGAGGAGTAGAAGATGTTTTGAGGTTTAATGTCTGTGTGCCAGGAAAGTTGACAATGCCCTTAAAAAGAGAAAGGAAACAAAGAAAGATGAGGTTTGAGGAAAAAAGAAAAGCAATGTTTCATTTATTCAATAAATTTGTATTAGGCACTTACTATGTGCCAGGCGGCTGCTCTGGGGGGATGAGAGACTTATCTTTAAATTTTAAAGCTCTTTATGTGGAAGAGGCACTGTTCTCAATCTGTGCTTCTCCGAAGGCAGAGCTGGAGCAGTGAGTAGAAGCAAGGTAGGAAGTGAAATATCTTTCTAATAAATTGAGGCTTCGTGAGAAGTAGTAAGAGCTCTGTTACAGGCAGTATTCAAGTAGAAGTTGGAAGATATTCCTCTAGGAACATTTTAGCCAGGGATGCCTACGTTAGGAAGAAGGTTAGACTAACCTTTCTGCAAGTTCTCTCCCAATCTTAAGAGTCTATTTCTTCTGATGATCTAGTCCTGTGGGTTCTATTCTTAATCCCTGGTTTCTCCCAATTATTAAATAAATTACTCAGTCTATCTGCCATTCAGTAAAACTCACACATTTACATCTGTTATTCTTGAATTATTTTGGGTTAGGGCTCATCTTCTTTATTAAAAAAAAAAAAAATCTATCCTGTTAATGTTACCTTTATAGCTAATTTAGAATGGTAACCCTGGTAGATTGGGTTATAAATATCAGAGGGGAAAAAGGATTTCTTGTGCCTAATAATACTTTTGTTTGGAAGAAACCATGCAAACAAGAAATAAATTATCTTGACTTCAAGATTGCGATGCAGTTTCTGTATTTTGCAGTATTTCAAAAAAGAAAAAAATATATATCTCGGAGAGGCTTATTTTGCTATAGCATGGTAAAGAAACAGAATAATTATTCTCCAAACACTGCAAAGCTTCAGATCAGAAACGTTTATCTGTGCTCCATTTAAAAAGGAAGAAGAAAAGACAGGAAAGAAAGGAAAAGGAGAAAGGGAACCTGTCGTGAGCTCTGTTATAAGCTATAGTTCAAGCTTCGCATTTCCTGGTGTCTTTTGAAACGTAAAATTCCACAACAAATAGCTCTGTAACGTATAACCAGTATGAAGATTCAATTCAGATTTAAGCACTTTGGTTTGCTTTTGAATCTTGCTATTTTCTGCATTTGTTTTGACTGCTCTCATCATTCAAGATTGACGCTTGGATGGGTGTGTAGGAGGAAGCAGCAGCAGCAGGCTTACAGCTTGCAGACAAAAAAAATCTGCCTTATCTGATGGCTATTATTGAAAATGCGAGGTGTAGCCTGGGCTGGGTAATGAAGGGGAGCGAGCGAGGGGGAGCAAGGAGCATGGAGCTGCATACTGATGAGTGTAGGAGTACTTGATAAAAAAGAATTCTGGCTGCCGGCCGTGCATTGCTCATTGTGGAGTACTCCAACAATCACATAGAACGCAGACCAGCCCAAGCTGACAGCTTGATATGCCTTCTTCTGCTGCCTGGTTTTGGGGGCTGTATGACGTACTGGTCGGTAGTAAAGATTAATATGTAAGAAATGTGGAGCTAGGATCAAGTCATACTCCACAGCCTGCCTGGCAAACTATGTTTTACTTCTGACTTTGCTCTCTCGCTGAGAACATTAATCTGTCAAGCTGGCGGGCTCCTTTGATAGCAACTTTCCCAGGGGCATGATGTGGCAATGCCACCTCTCAGCCCAGGACTACCGCTATTACCCCGTGGACGGCTACTCCCTGCTTAAACGCTTCCCTCTTCATCCTCTTACAGGACCCAGATGCCCTGTCCAAACAGTGGGACAATGGTTGGAAAGCATTGGGCTACCTCAGTACGAGAACCACCTGATGGCTAATGGATTTGACAATGTGCAGTTTATGGTAAGAAGCTCTCTGTGTCCACGGAGCTGCCTTTTGTCTGTCTTTGCTTCTTATGTGTCTTACATGGCTCAGAGGCAGCCTGATTTGCACCAAAACTGGTCAGATTTATATATGTAACTGCATTGGAAAATTGGATGCCCTTAGGACTGAACTTGCTGTGTACATATAGACTCTTGCTAAAAAATGAGATCTGTATGGATCCATATACATATGTGTTATATGAATGAACTGGTGAGAGTGCTATTTATAGGCAGTGAAAGAAGATTAATATTGATATTCTCCCTGTCATTCTTTGTATGATTTTTTAAATAAATTTGTAATCTTAGAATACTCGGATTATATCACTCTTCAGCTAATTCTTGACTCTTATATTATTTCACTTGAGCATCAGCATTTAGTGGTTAATGAGACAATTTGTTGTGTTTATGGTGTGAAGATCATTTCTTTTCCTGATAATTGTTCAATAAGCAGTTTAAATCATGTGGACAACCTTCAGTTCATTAGCAAACTGCTTCAGATGGTCAATTATGGAGAGCGTTTACTTCCACTTGCTGATTGAAGAGCGATGAAGTATTGTTTATTACTTTAGGTGGAAAATAAACACTTTGGTCATTTAGCTGTCAATATTTAGAAAGAAAGGTTGGTGGAGTAAGTATAGTCATGTACTTCTGAATTCTGGTCTACATGCAGTCTAAACCTGGCATGTGCTAACTTTCCACCGTTTTGCATATAGGTGAGGAAGGAGGATGGGGAACTGTGGAAACCGACAATTTAGCTTTCTAATCATTCCCATACCTCCCCCAGTGCTCATCAGTTCCCCTTGTTAAGCTACGTCACAGCTCTATTACCTTTCCTTGCTTTAAAGTACCCATCACACATATCACTGATCCCTAAGTTTAGAGAGACCTACATAGCACAGGCATGTAACACACAAATGACTTGTGGAAATAAGTAATAGCCCTGCCTAAATACAGTAATAGGGCTGACACCTGCAGCTTACTAGTACCAGAAATGATAACACAATAGTGACAGCTGATTAGATTTTTTAATTTCTATCTTAGATTATTTTTCTCTGAGATTGACTTGAATATTATAGATTTGAAGATTATTAACATTATTCAACTTCTGCTCCTTCTCCAAAAGTATGTATGCCCAAGAGTTTTTAAAAATTAAAAAGACATAAATATAGTAAGATATATGAGCTCTAAGTAATTGCATGCACAGAATGCTTTATGAGTGATTTGTTGGTTTTTTTATACTGATATATGCAGCTACTGTTATTTTTCTTGTGTTTATCAAGTACTGTCACTGGTTATATAGACAAGATATTTGGGTATTGAAATGGAAAAAAGTGAAAGTTCTTCAATTGCTATGAAAGTCTTAGAACACTGGGCAGATTTAGGACAGACTTAGGACACTAAACAGATGGCATTAAGAATTAGAAGAACTATCAAACAGAATTTAAGTCTTTTTATTATTATTTATGTTTACTGTACATTTCAATATCTTAATTATTTCTCCCTATGTCTACTTGAAATAAGGGTTTCTCATTCCCAACCCTGAAACCCTTGTCCAAATTTATTCTGGTCCCATGAGAAGTTAGGTCTTTCGATTTCCTGGATCATTTGGCCAAGCTGAAAGACTTTAATTCAGCTTATTTTTCCTCTGAATGTTAAACACTTATGGGCAAATATAATACCTTTTTGAAAGCCTCGAACTGAAAGGTTAATCAAACAGGTTTCAAATAAGCATTCAAAGAGAGATCGTAAAAATTATTCTGAATGAATCATGTATAAGCACTTCAAAATTTATATGGAAGGCAAAATCCTGGATATACGTGATGTAACCAAGGTCTAATCATAGATTATATTCTTCACTTGTTTAATTCAAAGTATTTGGTATAATTTTCTAGAAAATAAGAAAATATTATTAATTTAGATGGGCCAATCAAATACTTTCTTCATGAGACAGAATTATCTTTTAAAAAAACTTTGAATTGCCATTTAGAGGAGTTAATTAATTATGAAAATGAAGCAAATCATGAAGTGGTATAATCAATTAGTGCTTTACATGCTGTTATACACCATTTATTTGCTACTAGTATCATAAGCGATTAATTTCTACCTTTATAAAAATTATTTATTGATCTACATAATCTAATTTATGTAATTGCAAACTTAGTTAAATACATGAATATGATTGGCTTGCTCTAAGAAACATATTTCTTTAATGTGGTGAAAAATCTGTTAGACTTGCTTAGTCTCCACTCAGTATCATATTCTAGCTTTTGTTTTTCTTGAAGCACATTCTGACCTGCATTTATTCCTCCTGTTGCCTAAGCAACAAGCACCACACTCCTATTAACTATGCTGTAGTGCAGGTCTTATTAGCGTTTTTGAACAAGACAGTAGAAATCAAAAGGGTATAATTAATGTTGGTTGAAACATCATAGTGCATCCATGCATAGATGTACTTTATTTAGGAAATATTTTCAGGAGTTAATTTTTTATTCAATCAAGAATCCATTAATGAATGTGAATTTAAAGTGTCCATATAAGTAACTTAAAGTATTTATTGAAAGCTTTAAAAATTATTTGCTAAATCTGTTCTACATACATACTCTCACACATAAATGCAATACGTGGATGATTTATCTCCATAGCTATGATTATCTTTAATAAGGACTATTTTCACCATTGTCTAGATATGGTTAGAAAAGAAAGACCCCAGTTGTTTTTTGTTTTTTGGTATTTTTTTTTTTTGAGAGGGAGTCTCACTTTGTTACCCAGGCTGGAATGCAGTGGTGTGATCTCAGCCCCCTGCAGCCTCCATCTTTCCAGTTCAAGCAATTCTCCTGCTTCAGCCTCCCGAGTAGCTGGGATTACAGGTGTGCACCACCACACCTGGCTAATTTTTGTAATTTTAGTAGAGACAGGGTTTCACCATGTCGACCAGGCTGGTCTAGAACTCCTGATCTTAAATGATCCGCCTGCCTTGGCCTCCCAAAGTGCTGGGATTACAGGCATGAGCCACCACACCTGGCCCCCAACTGTTTTTAAATATTTGTCAATTATTGCTCCTCCTTCAGGCTGATATTTATCCTTGATTTTACTGATGTGTGATTTTTTCCCTGTATCTTGAAGACAAAATTTCAAACAACTTTTCCTTTGTGTATTTCATTTTGGTTTTCAGTTTGGTTTGTAGAATAGTTGTGCACACAGTTTAGATCCTTCTGTGCCCTTAAAAATGTAAAATAAATAGAAATTTATACAATCGATGAATAGTTTCAGAAGTACATCAGGTCACCTAAGACTTCAGGAGAGTCACTTCTATGTTAAAACCAGAAGCCCCTTCACAACAGAATCTTTTGTCTGAAAATCTGCCCAGATCCCACCTTACCTGTTTATCCCCTCAGAGGTCAAATATCATCACCTCCCTCCTGCTTGGCAAAGCCTATCTGATACTCACTAACCTCTGGGAATGCTGCCATGCCTTCTGACATTTCACTCACTTCCCCTGAGTTTGCAACATAGAGAATGTGTCTAAGTTTCGACATTTTTTTTTTTCACCAAGGAGTTTAGGTATGAAGCGATTACTATACAAAATGTGCATGCTTATTTATTTCCTTGTTATATTTGTCTCTACCATCATATTTATTTTTCAAAGTCTAATGACTGCTTCCTAAATTTTAAGTCCCAAAGAATCTATTCTTATCTTAATAACTTTGCTCATCTGTATTCTCTACCCGCTCCTCCTGGACAGACATTTCCTTTCCTTCCCTGCTGTCTTTTATCCTCAAAGGTATAACTCAATTCCTGCCTAGTTTAGGTAGCTTTCTTTAATGGCTGCAGTACAGAACAGGCTCTTTTCTCCTGAACTCACGCAGTGGTTACATTTGACATGAAAAAAATACATTTGGCATGCCATGATTCTCTCTCTAGAATTAGGAGTTAAGTTTTCACTTGTATGTATCTTGTCTCCCCAATTAGACTGAGAGCTTCTCAAGTCCAAGTTCTGTGTATTCAGTTTCCTTGCTTTCCTCACAAGTCCCAGCATAATGCTGTGTGCGTAGAAATCAGCCTGTAAAAACTGAAAGCACAACAGATTGTTGTAGGTGGACCTCCAGTCTCATTTTTAAACTGGAAGCCTTATTTTGCCAATGGGAACATGGACCATTAGTACCCTTCACTCATTCATGCAGCAAGCACTCCTTAGATATCATTTCTGTGCCAGAGACAGTGTTAAGTACTAGGGATGTAACAGTGAATAAGACATGACCCTTACCCTCAAGGGGAGTACAGTATTTCCCTCAGACCTATATTATTTGCATGCACATCACACATATACACGTTTCTTCATGCACACATGGGTGCACACACACTACACCACAGGGATCTTGCCCCTCATTCTTCACATAATCACCATCGCTCAACATATGTATTTACTAGCAATTGGTTTGTCAGCAGCAAATTACAGTAGATAATAGAAGAGGTAAAATCTATCATAGCTTGAAATAAAGGAAGATGAAGATACTGATGATATCAAAACACTGGCAATGTTATGGTAGATTCATAGTCTGAAGACTGTATTAAGAAGTTTATATTACTTGGAGGAGGACTGACCAATAACCTCACCATGATAACTAGCTCACAGTTATATTTATAAACTAATCAAAATGGGAGAAGAATGAAATTATTACCAACTCATTTTTTAAAGCACCTCCTGCATTTCTAACAATTGCCATCTAGATTGACTTGGAATGCTTTGACCCTTATTGAAATGTTCAAAATGCAGCCTTTACAGAATAAGAAATAACAATAATACTGATAGCCCTACATGAATTGGCATTTTCATACATTTGGGTGGATAGCATTCATAAAGGGCTTGCTGAAGGTTAAAGTGAGTAGTGCCTATTAGACACTGACGTGGAACCACAGAGCTCTTGGAGTCATCCATTTCAACAAAACATTTGAGCATGATAGAGCTCATACGTATTTCATTAAAACTTTTTTCCCATTGCTATGGTGCATTTTACACATTAATGGACTTACATCTCTTTTCCACTTTTACATAACTTTTCTATAATGAAAACATCGTTTGCAGTTGGCCTGAAAAAATGACCTTTTAAGTATCTTAGTAGCATATTGTGATCCAAATAAGAAGTTAAACTTGTGAAGTAGAAAAATTAATTGTCCTTAAAAGGTGAGATTAGTCACCCCCCTCCCCCCGTGATAATTTCTTGTTCCAATATTGGTTAGGAAAATTTTGTGAACTTACTGAGATTTAAAGATACAAGAGAAAAATACCTGCCAAATTTCCTATACCTTCTTATTTCTCAAACAGTCTAGGCTCAGAGTTGAGTGGGTGGCCTTATGTTGAAAGTACAGCTATAGTTTTCTAAAATAATTTAAGCCAGTAGTTACAAACCCACTTTTGAAAGAAAAAAAAATAACCTTTTCAACTGCCAGCATTTAAATATCTGTTGGTATCTAAAAGTCAAAGCCAAGCAGGAATTATTGTTTATCTGGACAACAGCTTAATTACAGATATAATAGGCACAGCCTTACAGTGGTGTGAGACAGAACCAAAGTAAGACTTCTCATTTCCACTATCTTGTTTCTCTATGATTCAGTTTACTCATCTGTAAAATCAATCTAATGAGGAGTCTAGAAGAAATGTTCTTTCCAATTGTTATTTAATATTTTGAGCTCTTTAAAGAGGCAAGTACAATATTGGTGCTGGCAGAGCTACTAATTGTTCTTGTATATCCCATTAGCCTTGCACGAATACTGATTGCTTGTGCAGCAGAAAGTCAGAAATGAGGGCATGTGCAGGGATGACCATCTTAGAAGAATGGCTTTCAGAAAAAAAAAAAAAAAATTGCCATGATTCAAATCTTGTGTTAAAAAGGAGCCTTTTCCTCCTTCTGGAAGTTGCTCTGATTAAATTTTTAAGCATTAAAATATGCTGCCCCATTTTCTAATAATGCAGTATATAATACAACTCCCATTACTAACTAATGCTCACATGAATAGGCCTTTAATTTAGTCATGCAGCATATCTGCATAATTTGATCTTCAGTATTACTTCAAATGACCAGATATTTGAGATGAGAAATTTACCTCATGAATCAGAAAAGTTACCAAAGCTGCTGAATTACAGCCTAATTTTAAGAAATCCAGCCACAGTCATATTTCTACTCTTCTTTAAAAAGACAAATCTCTCAAACAAGTGTTCAGTGGCAGTGACCTCCATTTTCTCACTTCCAACCACTTCCTTAACCCTATAATCCAGCTTGTTTCTCAACTTTTCTGCTGAAATTGCTCTCTTTTAAGTCAGCTCTGATCTGCTTCTTACCAGTTCCCTGCCCCCTGCTTGTTTTTCCACTTTTCTTCTCTTAGCTCTCTTTACAATATCTGATTTTCACTATCCACTCCTCCTTGTTATTTACTCCCCGTTTGTGTTCCATGACAGTATACTCCCCTTTGCAATCACCCCTGTTCTTCTACTTCTCCTCATGCCTCCAAATAAGGGTGGTGCTCTACACCTTTTCATCCCTTAGGGAGATCCCTGGTTCTCATAGATCCATATCTGTTCTCTATGTTTCACCTCTTTCTACCTGGTTCCCAGTGCTGTCCAGCTACTCAATAGATATTTCCAAATGCAAAGAGCGTTTAGCACAGACCTGGCATAGAATAAATGCCCAGTAAATGTTAACTATCCTACAGCCAGAGTGATCTTTCTAGAGCACACATTTGCTTTAGCACTACTCTGCTTAAAATCCTTCAAAGGTTCTCAGTTACCTATGGGAGAGATTATAGAGCATTTCTAAAATCCTTAATATGGTTTTCATATTTAGGATCCTTAATGACCTGGCCCAAACTGATTTTCCTGCCTTATCTTTCACCGCTTCCTCTTTTTGCAATAGAGAACTGCATGTTTTTCTTTCATTGCCTGGCTTTGCACATGCTACTGTCTCTGCCAAGAATGATCTTCCTTTCCCTCTTAACTCCTTTTTATCCTTTAGCTCTAAGCGTACTTGTCACTTTTTTTAGCTCTCAGTTCTTTTCTCAACCTCCAAGTATGGGTTAGGAACTCTCCTTCTATAGTACCCTTTTGAAAAACTTATCTTACAGGGGTACATTACCTCTTTACTTGTCCATCTATCCCCACCACTTCTGCCATATATAAACACTAGAACAGGGGCCAGCAAACTTTTTCTGTAAAGGGCCAGATGGTAAATATTTTAGGCTTTGCAAGCCACATGGTCTCTATTGCAACTACACAACACAGCTATTGTAGCATGGAAGCAGCCATAGCCAGTACATAGATGAATGGGCGTGGGCATGTTCCAATAAAACTTTATTTACAAAAACAGGCGGATCTGGTCAATGGGCCATAGCTCGCTGACCCTACTTTCAGTTTCGAGCTCCTCATGAGTTAGATGTTTGCTTTTATCCCCTGTATCTCCAGGCACAGCCCATAGTTTACACATGTAGACATAGGAAATGTTTAATGAGAGGAGGAAGAAAGCAGATACCGAGGAAGGACAGGAAGAAAAGAAAGAAAGCAGGAGAAAGGGAGTGAGGAGATCAGGCAGGTGGCTACATGAAGGGTTTCTGAAGGCCTGTTTAGTTTAAAGAGAAGCCAGCCAATAGCTGAGGCTGTTCAGAGCACGATCCAGCCTTCAGGAGTCTGACGAGAGCTAGGGAGGGTGTTTTTGCTTTAACCAAGCCGACTAGAGTATATTTTCAGCAAGGAATTGCACAGGCACAGGAACTAGAAAAACACAGCTGCAAAGGAAGCCTGTTGTTCCCTCTGTTTGGAATTCCTTTTTCTTCCTTCTTCACCTAATTGCGTATCATTGTTCATGAATCAGCTTAAGCATCACTTCCCCCAGGAAGTATTCCCCAACACTATCCTGCCGTCTGGCTGGCGTAACTGTCCCTTCTCTGTGCACCCACGGTGCTCTGTTCTTAGCCCTAAGCTAGTCCTTATTCTATTGCATCACAGTTCTTTTATCTATTCAGATGTCTGCTTCCCCATCCCCCTAACAGAAAGTAAATTCCTTAGAGGCAGAGATTGGGTCTTGTTCATCTTTCTAGTCCTAAAGCCTACCACAGGACTTGGCATATAGTAGCTTCTTAATAAATATTGATCAAATGGAATTTTTAAGTTCTATATATTTCCATATAAATTATCCCATATAATTCTCACCATATACTGTAAGCATTAGTATACCCATAATTCTGTATAGTTTCATATAATTCTATATAGTTCCATATATTCTATAAAATTCCATATAAATTATCCCATGCTAAGTATTAGTATACCCATAATTCTATATAGTTCCATATAAATTATCCCATATAATTCTCACCAATACCGTCAATATTAGTATACTCACAATTAGAAATAAAGAGGATGAAACTCAACAAGGTTAAAAAAATTGCCAGCAGAGCCTAGATTTCAAAACCAAACCTCTGTAACCTAAAAGTCCCTGCTTAATTCAGTAAAAGGACAGAATTTCACCACTTCTCCCTTCACTTATTCAGTGATTGTTTCTTGAGCCACTGCTATACTGCAAGCACTAAACAAGATACTAGCCCTGCCCTCAAAGCACTCTGTTTGTCATACTTCTGGTCCTTTGAGGGACTTTATCTTACCTCTTAGCTTCTCACTTGCTTGCTCTGCTTGTCAAGAGGATGTCTGCTTTAACCAGACCAGAATGCTCACTGCCAAATAAATATACGCATTCACTTTTGTTTACAGTTTCCCTCCTACCTAACATAGCCTATGTCCTCGCGATTGCTAATCACGGAAGACCTACCTCAAGGTTCTAGGTGCTCCCCTTGCTCCAGGGAGCCTTCCGCTACTGACCTGGAACTTGCTCACCTCTCCAGCCTTATCTTTCACTGCTCTTAAGCTCTGGCCATGTTGGATTACTTACAGTTCTACAACAGTGCCACACCTGCTCAGATATCTGTGCCTTTGCATACACTGCCTCATATAAACAGTTTTCTGCCCAGAACTCTTGCTTCTTGCACTCATTCTTGCACTCTTACTTCAAAGGCCTGGCTTAGAAGTCCCTGCTGAGGAGCCTTAAACAAGCCTTTGGTAATACTCAACTGTCCTTCACTGTCCTCCCATGACACCCTGTACATACTTCTCTTGGAGCAGGTTTATTACATGGGACTGAAGTATCTGCTTCTTTTCCAAACTTCTTCCCCTGAAACAAATAACAGTGTCCTGTTCAGTGTTAGTTTCCCAGTTACTAGCACATAGTAGGTCTTCATATCAGTTTGCTATGGCTGCCACAACAAAGAACCACAAACTAGGTGGCTGAAACAAGAGAAATTTATTGTCTCACAGTTCTGGAGGCCAGAAGTCTGAGACCAAAGTGCCAGCAGGGTTGGTTCCTCTGAGGGCTATAAGGGAAGGAGCCATTCTGGACCTATCTCCTTGGTCACCTTCTCCTTGTGTTTCAAATCTCTTCCTCTGTGCATGTCGAATATGCACCAGTCATATTTGATTAGGGCCCACCCTAATGACCTCATTTTAACTTGATTATGTCTGTAAAGACCCTATCTCCAAATAAGGCCACATCCTACTATATCTACTAGGATGTGTATCTATATCCACATATCTACTAGGGGTTAGAACTCCAACATATAAATTTGGGGTGACACAATTCAACTCATAACAGTTCTCAATAAATGTGTGTATATGTGTAGCCTTTGTTTATTATCCCCCACATTGCCAAGCACGGTCCATAATGATCATTCAATAAATAGTTATTTAATTGAATTAAACTCAGTCTACGTGAGGTTTACATAAGATTCCAGATGCCTGAAGGATCTCTTTCATCAATGATGAATTCAATCTTTCTAATAACTTAGAGTTTTTCATAGATGGGTAATCATATACAGATAACACTGCTATTTAATATGAGAACTGGCAACACCAGAACCAGGAACTTGTCACCTTTCTAGCCCTACACTCTTTCCATTTTATTTTGCAGCCTCTTCCAGTACCTAAATAAATCACACTTACAAGAAATATTTATTTGGGTTCCATCCTTACACTTGATAACTACCTGATAGAAGCACTCCAAGGAAATTGATGATTAGGCAAGTAATGTTTTATAGAAAGAAAAAAATATAGCCAATTTAATAATATAACTATTGTTTAACAAGAACTTGTTATATGATTATCACATACATTATCTTTACCCCCTCACAAATGTTACACAGTATGTAGTATTATTCCAGTTTTACAAGGGCAAAACTTAGTTATAGAAAGACTAAATATATGGTCCAAAGCACTGAAGATTTAAACCGAGGTCAATCACTGAGGTCAATCTGAGTCCATAGGGAAAAGTTTTCAATAAGAGATACTGGGGCAACATATCTGAGTGAGCTGAGAAAGATCTGAGCCCTGGACAAACAAAAGTAGCGTAAGCATTCCTTGATCTTGGGTGGATGATGATTCAGAGGAGTATCAACAAGAGAGGTGAGAGAGAAGAAAAAAATGGCCTTATACAGATATTAAGCAGTCTAGACTAAGGAAACTTTCCCACCATACACCGGGTTGTAAAAATACAGATGAATTTCCAGGTCAAGTTTGTTCTCAGACCATGAGACCTTCTGAGTGGCAGTCATTTCATTCATGCAGGAGACACCACATCAAACAGTAGCAGTGATCATGGAAGACATGATCTATCTTTCAGTTTAGTTTTTTCTGTGGTGTAATGAGCTGTCATAATAAAAGGCTATAGATTTTTATCCACAAGAAAACTCAGGCTACAAAGACACAGAAACAGCACCTTACAGGTCATTGCATGCGTCTCCCTGACTTCATTTCAGACAACCTAGGCTAGTCTGTGTGAATCAAGCGCATCGCAGGCATTGAGAACTATCCATTCATTTGAGAGTGTATGATCTAAAATAGTAACTGAAGAACAAGAGCCCTTGCAACTCTACTTACAAATTACAGAGGTGAGAAAAATAAAATGGATAATTAATATAGGCCTCTGAATATCAGGTCACTGATTTCTGCCCCTTGAGTCCATAGAATTAGATTTCACATTGTTATACTTTTACCTTCTCTTAGAGGGAGCAAAGATAATTAGAATTCATATTGAAAGAATTATGGAACATCTTGAGTTTATAAGCTAATGTCTGGTTTCATGCCTGGCAAAGAGAATTAGGCTTGTCCTTCCAAAGTTTTAAGGGAGATCTTGAAATCTGAGGACTAGAAACAAATGTATCTCAAGTTTATTTGACCGAAGTTATATTATATATTCTTTTTTCGGAAAGGTGTAATCCTGTAGAGATAGAGCTGAACATTTGGCATTCATCAGGCCTGTATAACAATATGGCCCATCCAGTTATCTGTTAGCCTAAGACAAGTAAACAGGAATATTCAGGCTGGCAAACATCCAGAAATCCCTCACTGTTTCAAAAGGAAGCAAGCAAAAGATCATCCACAACAAATCAATCATTTAAGAACTGCTGAATAAATAGCAGTGAGGTTCTTGTTGCAGGGAGTGGGGTAAAGGGTGTGTTATATAGTTAAAAATGCAATCCATTGACTTCCTGGTAATTAATTGTAATATAGTGGAAAGAAGAACACTATATCAAATTCTTATTGTACTTTATAGTTTTTTAAACTCTTACACATGTATTATCTCAATTATCTTGGAGGCAGAAGAAATAGATTCTATTTTTAGTTCTTGCATAATGCTGTGATATTAGGGAAGCCTTCTTCTCTACCCTCTCTGAGCAAACTCAGATATAACCTGATTTTTTTTCAAAACCTTCCTCAATTCTTATTCTGCTCTAGACACTATCCACTTACTCTTCTTCCCTTCATAACCAAGCCTCCCAAAATAATGCCTACACTTGCTGGTTTGCTCTTCAGAAAAATACAATCAGGCCTTAATACCATCAGCCTCTGTCATCATCCTGAAATTATTTATAAATGGCAACCAATAAACTCTCAATTGCCAAAGACAATATACTTTTACTAGTCCCTATTTACCCGATCTTTCTCTGGCCTTTGATTCTGACCACTTTTTTTTTTTTATGACAACTCTTTTTGTCCTTGACTTCTAACCTTGTCTCTGTTATCTCCTCCTACCTTCTCAGTCTTCCTTGTAGCCCTCCCTGCTTCTGCCTGTACCCTCAGGCTTAGCCCTTGAGTCTCTTCTCTTCTCACTCTGCACTTTCACCTTAGGTTACTTCACCGATACTCAACAGAAGCAAAGTTTTCTACCTCCTATATATTCTACTGACCCCTCAAACTCAAAGTGTTTAGAAAGCTTGCTCCATGGGAAAGTTATCAGGTAGAATGCTACCAAAAGCTTGCTCCATGGGAAAGCTTGCTCCATGGGAAAAACTTGCTCCATGGGAAAGTTATCAGTTAGGTAGAATGCTGATGAGAGATCAAATGAGAATCAACCGAAATGCCTATCAATGATAGACTGGAAAAAGAAAATGTGGTACATATACTCCATAGAATACTATGCAGCCATGAAAAGGTATGATAACATGTTCTCCGCAGGGATGTGGATTGAGCTGGAAGCCATTATCCTCAGCAAACTAACACAGGAACAGAAAACCAAACACTGCCCGTTCTCATTTATAAATGGGAGCTGAATGATGAGAATACATGGACACATGGTGGGGAACAACACACACTGGGGCCTATCAGGGGTGGGGGTTGGGGGAGGGAGAGCATCAGGAAGAATAGTTAAGGTATGCTGGGCTTAATACCTGGGTGATTGGTTGATCTGTGCAGCAAACCACCAAGACATACATTTACCTATGTAACAAACCTGCACATCCTATACATATACCCTAGGAACTTAAAATAAAAGTTGAAGGTGAAAAAAAAAAAAGAAATGAGACTAGAGAAGTAGCCACTGAATTTGGCAACACAGAGGTCCCTGGAGAACTTAACAAGAGCACATTCTGTGAAATGAGAGCCACAGAAGCCATATTGCATTGGATAGAAGAAGTAGTAGACAACTGTCAAAAGAAGTTTTTCTGATAATGGGAGTACAGAAATACACTAATAGCTAAAGGGTGACTTGTGGGGCAAAGGGAAGAATTTTTTAAAACAGGAGAGACTGGAGTCATGTTTGGCTACTGAAAGGAATGATCAGGTAGAAAAAGAGGTATTGATATTGGAAAAGAAAGAAGGATCGAAAGAATAAAGATGAGAGAGGTTGGGATCCAGAGCCAAGTGGAGAGTTGGTTGCTAATGGGGACATTCCTGTGATAACAGGAGGGAAGACAGAGAGAGTGGGTACCATCATGACTGGTATATGAGGCATTGAGAATATGGAAATATGTTTCTTCTGATGGTTTCTGTTTTCTAGTGAATAATGCTGTAAGGATGTAGAAGATATAAGGATAGAGAAGATATTAAAAAGTTGTTTCAGAGAGTGGGAAGGAGAGTTTACTAGGAGAATGGAGTAGGATTACAGGGCCATGCTTAGGGCTCATTTGATATTTGTAATCTTTAGATTCAGCATGGAAAAGACAATCATGCTCCACAGGAATTAGAAAGACAATTGCACTTTAAGGCACAGAATTGCTTCCATGGTTCTTTACCTACTTGGTGTGAGATCGTGGGCCAGTCCCTCAACCTTCATGAACATCTGTTTTCCGTGTGCAAATTGAGACAGTATATACCTAGTTCGCAAGGTTTTATTAAGAATTAGATTAAGGCCAGCTCTGTGCTTTCAGTAGGCAATGAATCATGATGGTGACAAGAGTGCCTGTTCCATTTAGCTGGCAAACAATGTTAGAATTACTGATTAGCCAGTGAAATGGAGAAATTGGCAAAGGGCTTCATTGCTCTTACCCTCATAATATATTGGATACAAGGAAAAAGCTTACATGAATTATTCCAGGATACTGAAATATCCATAAACCACCTAGCTCAGCGACCTTAAATCAAATAACTTTAAAGGATGTTGGAAAGTTAGTCACCTTAATTTACTCTTACTCACCACAGACTGATTAGTTGACTACATGGACACTCAAAGAACTGAGCCATTCAGGTGAAGTGGCCATGAAGTAGTGCAGGTTGTTCGCAGAGTACTGTGGGACTTCCATGGACTAGATTGCACTTAGCACTTTCCCTAGGAAACATGCTCAAAGACACCCACTTATTACAAAATGTTCCCTTAACTACCAATGATAACATTGTGATGATTTTTATGAGACTATTTGAATCCTCGAGAGTCTAGTAGCTTTGTCCTCAAGGGTAACTAACCTAAACTTGCATTCGGACTGTGAAGTATATTAACAAATATGCCACAGCATTTTAAAATGTAAATCTATGTGTTTCAAATCTGCATCTTTTATCCTTCAGCATGTGTTGACAGTCTAAAGTAGAAAGTAGATAAGCCTTTGTTAAGGAGTTCTCAGGAGAATCCTTTTGAATGGATCCCAGGAGGGTTATCCATTCATTCCTAAGGGAACACCTATTAAGTACCTATATACTCATCTAACTGTGCTAAATGTGGTAGAAACCACAAAGAGCCATAGTACAGCATCTGCTTAAAGATCCAACAGTCTACTCAGGGAGCTAAGACTAGCATACTTAACATCAAATAGCAAATCACATTCAAATGTTAATAAAAGCCAACAATGTAAGTGTTTTCAGAATATAAAATGTAACTATTGGAGAAATTAGTGTTAGAAATCTATGACTGGCTGCGCACAGTGGCTCACACCTGTAATCCCAGCCAGTTTGGAAGGCTGAATCAGGAGCATTGCCTGAGACCAGGAGTTGAAGACCAGTCTGAGCAACACAGTGAGACTCCTATCTTGAAAGAAAGAAAGAAAGAAAGAAAGAAAGAAAGAAAGAAAGAAAGAAAGAAAGAAAGAAAGAAAGAAAGAAAGAAAGAAAGAAAGAAAGAAAGAAAGAAAGAAAGAGAAAGAAAGAAAGAAGGAAAGAAAGGAGGGAGGAAGGAAGGAATGAAGAAAGGAAGGAAGAAAGGAAGAAGGGAAGGGAAGGAAGGAAGAAAGAAAGGAAAGAAAGGAAGGAAAGGAAAGAAAGGAGGAAAGAAAGAAGGAAGGGAAAGGGAAGGGAGGAGAGAGGGAGGAAGGAAGGAAGGAAGGGAGGGAGGGAGGGAAGGGAGAAAAAGAAAGAGAGAGAAGGAGGGAGGGAAGGTAGGGAAAGAGAGAAAGGAGAGAAGGGGAGAAGGAGAGAGAGAGAAAGAAGAAAGAAGGAAAGGAAAGAGAGGAAGAAGAAAGAAAGAGAAGGAAGGAAGGAAAGAAAGAGAAGGAAGGAAGGAAAGAAAAACAAAGAGAAAAAGAAAGAAAGAAAGATTGATTAGCTGGGCATGGTGGCCTATAGTCCCAGCAGCTTGAGAGGCTGAGGCATAAGGATTGCTTAAGCTCAAGAGTTCAAGGCTTCAGTGAACTCTGAGCACACCACTGCATTCTAGCCTGGGAAACTGAGTGAAACTCTGTTTCAGAAAAATAGAGAGAGAGAGGTTGAGGGAGGGAGGGAGGGAGACAGAGAGTAAAAGAAAAAAGAGAGAGAAAGAAAAAGAAAGAGAGAAAGGGAGAGACAAAGAAAGAAGAAAGCAAGCTGAATATGATGGAGATGGAAGAGATATCTATGAGCTGGAGTGATGGTGAAATCTCTGGAGGAAGTGGGCTTGAGTGGATTTATGTAAGCAGTAAAGAACGGGGTGAAGGACATAACACTGAATGGAACAATGAACAAAGATGGTGAGATGTCAAAATGCATGTAGTGTTTGAAGAGCAAAAGAGCTACGGATCTAGTGACAACCCTAGGGGTCATGTAATGCCTCTCTGAGTGGAAGTGTTACCTATCTCCTGAAACTGTGCTTCAGACACTATACATGCACCATATGGGAAGACAGCTTAATGACCCATCACTGTGCCCAGATAGGCTCACCCAGATGACAGCACACATGTGCACATCACACAGACAGCAAAAGCAGGTGAGCATGGAAACAGCTGTCTGAGACTAATTAACCATCTATTCCAGATAATGCTGAAGAAAATGAAGTTATTTGTGTTACATTAGGTATCTCTCCAAACAAGCCCATCTTCCTGAGGGCTAGTACATTTTCTGAAAACCAACAGCAAATCTGTTTTCAATAGTTTCATATCATCTGGAATATCCTCCTATCCTCCAAAATGATTTATTCACCTATTAGAGCTTCTGCTTCTTAAAAGATATTCTGTGTTCTCAGTTGCAATCGCTAAAGCAATAATCCTCACTTTCACCTTGGAATAATGACCACTGCCAAGAAAACCCATCAACCTTCTCATCAATAAAACTCAGTTTGTCTGAAATGTTCCAAGAATTCAAACAAAGAAACATTTGCTTAGTTTCCACTTTCATATGCCAGATGTTATGCTAGGGCTTCTAAATACAAACATTGATCATAGTAATGATGCTAATAATAATAATAATAAACACATTTGCTTACATTTCAGGCACCACTATTCTAAGTGTTTTACATATATTAACAATTTTAATTATTTTCAAATGATAATATACTCTGTCCCTCCTCTCACAAAGCTCACAGCACTGTAACTGATTGGAATTAAAATGGAGTGAATCAGGCAAGGCTCCACAGAAGAGGTCAGGTTTACCTCTTGATAGATTAGAAAAATTTGCAAGCTGAAAGGGCCGAGTGATAGGAACAGCTTTCAGGCAAGCGGAACAGCATATAATTAGTATGGAAGCACAGAAAAAGCATGGCACACAGGGGTTATTCAGTAGTTGAGCCCAGTTAGTGGGCAGGGGAAGAAATGAAAAGAGGAAATACATAACACCATTTAAAAAAAATGAAAAGAGGAAATACATAAAACCAAGGAGGTTTTTACCAAACAGGGGCCAGGCGATGCAAAAGTCCATTTTTATTCTGCTCCAACTCAGATCTCCACAGCCCTCTCTGTGTAACTGAGAATGGATAGGTTTGTTTATTTCTGTCTTTTGATGTGTGTGAATCTCTGCTTTCCTTCCCCTCCACACCCTCAGCCCTGTTTAGTTTGAAGTACTTTGAGGAAAGGACATTGCAGTTCTCCTCTCTCTTACTTGTGCAGAACCTCCCAGTGAGCAATCAATGTCAGTTGACTGACTGGGTAATCGTTGGCCCCTGGTTGTAGGTGATTATCTGTGCTGCCTGACAAGGCCTAGCGTCCAGGGATGGTAATTACATTGGCATCAGTGGTGACTTCTGGTGTCAAAGATCCTGTTAGAAAGCGTTTTATTGATACTAATTCAGAAGACAGTTCTGTAGCACAGAGAAAACAGTGCACTTTAGAAGCTGTAATCAGAGCTTCCCATTTCAATGGCAGTATTTGGAGCTGAAGTCTAGATGCTAAAAATTAAGGCTTCTCTGCTTCCTGTTACCCCACAACCAAGACAATGACAGCACTAAATAGGGTCTTCTCTTGTGTCCTTGAAAGCACTCTTGGAAACGAGAATGAGGAAGGAGCTTAGCAAGTGAATGAGTAGATGCCTGTGACTGGTTAGCTGTTTGATTGATAACCTCACCTTCTTCCAAAACAGGTGGTCTACATAGACACAGGAACAATGATGCCAAGGACAACTTAACTACACTGTAGCAAGGAGAGTAAAATTGACAGAAAGGAGCACACTTTAAAAAAAATGAAATAATACATATATAATTTTCAAGCATTCAAACAAATATACAAATAAAACTTTAATACAAACCATTTCCTGCATTCTTCTCCCTGTTCCCAGCCCCACTCTCCAAAAGCAAATACTTTCAATATTTCTGTGCTTAGTCCTTCTGGTGGTTATCTCCATATAACATGCAAATGCCCTTAATTTTGGCTTTATCAACTTTAGATATTATTTACTGACATTCTGATGTGAGAGATGAGGATTTACATTGTCAATACTATCATCTCTTCTCTCTCCTAATTCCTCTACCCACACTACAGTTGCAAACTGAATCTTAGCCCACAAATTCAAGTGCGACAAAATATAATTTTTTTGTGTGCGTGTTTCAAGTCAACTTAGTTTTTACTCCATGGCAAAGCCAGCATGAAATTCCATTGCCATCTGGATTGGCTTCTCCTGTTGTCACCCCATAATACTAGAGACCTTAGTGCTGCCAGGCACACAGGGAAATCTGTACTGTATGGTGGTCCCTGCTGAAGTCCTCAGCATCCAAGCTTGCATTGGGACCTTAAAGTATTTCTCTGCTTCCATGCCAACTCGTGGGGTGTGGGAAGCCGTATCAAGAATGAAAACCCCATACCTGGGTCCTGAGAGGCAGGGCACCCATGATAATGATGGTTACACCCATTTGCACAGTTACTGGGAACATTAGAGTTATCCTAGAACTTACCTTTTTAAATCTTGTTTAATCTTTAACCCTGTTTAATCTTTCCTGTCATCTCTGATTACTTTTCCTTCATCTTGCATTTCCTATCTTTACTTTATCCTTAAGATTTTCATAGTCTCCATCATACTATCTGTTTTTCTGATCTACATTTTTCCTGGGACCCATCTCCTTAGTCTTCCTGTCTGAAGCTGGGCTGTTCTCTGAGACTGCCACACATTAATCCTTAGTCTTCCTGTCCGAAGCTGGACCTGTTCTCTGAGACTGCCACACATTCGTCATTTTGGGACTCTCTTCATTGCAGTCCTCCATTGAATCCACTGTTTCTTGGATGCTTTCCGCCCTGTGTCATTTTTCATATTGCCAGAGCACACATTCAAATAACTGTTTATAAAAGAAACAGCTGAGAAATACATGAGAGATTAATTTCTAACCCTTTGTGAATCTAAAAATGCCCATATTCTGCCCCTGTGGTTGATTAATAGCGTGGCTTAGTATGTCATTCAAGGCCGGATGTAATTTTTCTGAGTATGGAAGACAATGCTCTCTTGTCTTACAGTGTTTGATGAGGAGTCTGACGTTGTTTCTTTTATCAGTGACCTTTCTCCCTCTCTGGAAGTTTCAGGATCTTCTCTTTATCCTCAGTGTCCTGATGTGTCACTAAGATGTGACTGAGTGGGTGTCTTTTTCATCCTGTTTCACACTTGGTAGGCACTTTAAATATAAAGGTACATTTTGGGAAATTCCCTTCTATTATTTCTTTGATCATTTCTATCTATCTCTTCGTTTCAATTGCCTTTTTTGTGAAATCTTCCTAGCCAGGTGTTGGATTTCTTCCATCATTCCTCCATGTCTTTTATCCTTGTGCTCACATTTACCAACTCTTTGTATTTTCATCTTACACTCTAGGAGATTGCTTTCAATGTTTAAATAGATTTTTAAAATTTTGGCAATAATATTTTCAATTTCTCAAGGCTCTTTTTCTCTATTCCTTTTTTGGCACCCTTTTCTTTTTCCTCTGATGTATTGTTTTGAACCTGTTAGAAACACCAGTTAGAAGTTAGTTATTTTTATATTGAGATTATTGGAATTGTCTTTTGAGTTAGTTTTTCTGCTGTGCATTACTTCCCATTTGATCTTTGTCGGTCGTGCTAAAAGCTATCCTCTAATGACTGTAGTTTGTGATTTTCTGTTCATATTTCAGGAAGAGGCAATGGAAAAGCAAACTGGAAATTCTGTGTGCATTTTTTTTTAATTTCCAGGTTTCGTGTTGTGGTGAGCAGAATGTCCCTATAATGATCAGGGTGTCCCAAACACCACTGTACTAGTTGCTCCAGCTCTCTGCAGAAAGGCTTTTTAAAATGTCTTTAGAGAGTTAGCCTTACTTCCTTTTTGACCTGAGAATGGAGGGTAAATGCCTGGTGTGTGTGTGTGTGTGTGTGTGTGTGTGTGTGTGTGTGTCAGAGAGAGAGAGAGAGACAGAAAGGGATAGAGACAGAGAGAAACAGAGAGAGAAAGAGAGATTGGGGTGGGGATATGTGTGTTACAGGCAGGTGGGCAGCTGTTCAGTACACAGACCTTTAAATTCATCCTCATTTTCTACCCATTTCTCTATCTCCTCCTCCATCCCATCTCCATTCTCTCAGACTGAAACTTCCGAGGTTCTGATGGGCAACTTGGGCTCTTTTTTTGATTCAGGACCCTCTGCAAACACACTAGCCCAAAGCTACCTCTGCCCCACTGCATCATCTTTCCACGCTCTTTCTGACTTCTGGAAATTTATTGAAATCTCCCAGATCCATATAGCTTTTCTCCAATTATCCTCATTATTGTTAGATCATGAATTCTTTTTCTAGCTTTTTTTACTGGGATCTAAGAGGAGAAAAAAGATAAACCAATGGGCTCAGTACACATCTTGAAATAGAAGTACAGTAACACGTTCCTTCTTTATTCATTAGATGATACCAAGTGAGGGAAAAAATCGTTGTCTATAAAAAGCAGTAGTAATATCATCAAGCCATAGTTCCAGATATTTCTTCCCTAGAGGGTAGCACAGTGGGATGATTAAGGAGGTAGATTCTGCCTAGATTCAAATTCCAGCCCTGACACTTACGAGGTATATTACCTTAAGAAAATTACTTAATGTCTCTGTGCTTCAGTTTCCACATGTGAAAACCGTCACGGTAACAACATGCTAATTCCATTGGGTTGAGTTGAGGTTTATATGATTCCATTCATGTCAGGCACTTTGGAACAACAAGTTCAGGCGCTAGTTATCATCGTTGCTATTATTGTCCCAATTTCAGGAAAAGGAGGCATGAAGTAGAGCCTCTGCAGTAACTTGACATCTTCTAAGATTGCAAAGAGACAGCCCGGAGTAAATAGGTTTATGGGCATCTCTAGTTGGGCCACAACTTCTTAGCTTTTCTTGCCTTGGACTTCTGAAGGAAGTGATGACACAGACATTCAGTCAAAAAATATTCATGGACCATTATATACATGATTGTGGGTTTAGAACATAATTTCTGCAGCAACCCCTTTCGCTGAAGAGAGAGAAAAGAAATGAGAAGTTATGATGCCAACAATATTGTGGCTGTAAAGGAGAGAGAATGAGTCAACACCACAGGCTTCTTGAAAAGCACAGACAGGGAGGTTATTTAAAAGGAAAGGATGGTTCTTCTTATTTTTTATGAAGGGGTTAACACTAAATATTGCCATGGTACTATGTACTTAGGGACGTAGTCACATGATGCTGGCTGGGCATGGTGGCTCACGCCTGTAATCCCAGCACTTTGGGAGGCCAAGGCAGGTGGATCACCTGAGGTCAGGAGTTTGAGACCAGCCTGGCCAACATGGTGAAACCCTGTCTCTACTAAAAATACAAAAAATTAGCTGGGCGTGGTGGCATGTTCCTGTAATCCCAGCTACTTGGGAGGCTGAGGCGGAAGAATTGCTTGAACCTGGGAGGCAGAGGTTGCAGTGAGCCGAGATCGCACCACTGTACTCCAGCCTGGGCGACAGAGCAATACTCTGTCTCAAAAAAAAAAAGAAAGAAAGAAAAAGAAAAAAAAGAAAAAAAAAACCATGTTGCCATATACTTAAGAGATATGGAAAATTGAAATAAATACAAAAATCAAATATATGACAAGGCACAGTTTTCAATGAATTTTAAGTTTCCAGCTCCAAGACCCATTTGAAGTACCATTCCTCAACCTCATACAATGGTTAAAAGAAAAATTCCTACCTTACCTGCTATATGAGTGGCCACTTTATGTGCTTTATTTAAACTTGATCCTCACAACAACTTTTTGAGGTGGATATTGATAACACTATATTAATAGACAAGCAAAAAGAAGACTAAGGCTCAGAGAAGATAAGTAACACTTGGCTGATAAGTAAGGACAATAGTTAATTTACAAGCCCAGATCTGTTAATATTACTTTTGTTTTTCATGTATGTATATTATTGTTAAACTCTGAAGCCCCCCCTTTTTTGGCCACTATGTTTGTTGACTTTCACTACTCACCTTCAATATAAAGTCACCTATTCCCAGTTTTATACCTAACGTAATCCCTCAATCAACCACTATATATAGGATTCTTCATTACTTTTTTTTTTTTTTGAAGGCGGGGACAAGGTCTCGCTATGTTGTCTAAGCTGGTCTCAAACTCCTGGGCTCAAGCAGTCCTCTCATCTGAGCCTCCCAAAGTTCTGGGATTACAGGTGTGAGCCACTTCACCCGGCCCAGGATTCTCTATTACTTTTTATAACTCTTTCCTATTTCTTCCTCCTAGCTGATTTTTCTGATCAAAGTGATCCCCACTTGCCAATGCACCTTCCTTTCGAGCCTCGTGGTCCTTTCTTCTCAGGGCTTCTCACCTGGCTTCTTTCTCCCCACCTTTCTACAGCCTCCAGAGAGGCCCACATTTCACCTCCTCCTCCCAGCCCCAACACGAGTTGCAGTTCAGCATTTTTGCTTCCCACCAACATTTTCTGTTGCCATGGAAACCATGAGGCGGTGCTGGAAGGAGGGGGAGTCTTGGAGGCAGTCACTGCTGGCCTGGGGGTGGGAAGGAGTTGGTAGGCAGCTGGGGGAGGGGAGGAGCAGAAGAAGAGAGGCTAGAAAACAGAGCATCAGACACTAACCAGAGACTGATGGAGAAAGGGACTTCTCAACTCCCTCCGAGGGATCAGGAGAGGCAGGGGGAGAGCAGCCCAGCACCCGGCTGGCTTAGCAGCTGCATCTTTCCCATGGCTGAACAGAAGGAGGCTGAGTAGGCGGCCCCCTGTGGTGACGGAGCCCGGTTCCCAGGCTGCTTGTAATCTGTCCTTAATTTGCCACAGAGGAAGTTAACTTTATGTAGCTAAGAAAAAGAAAGGCTCAGGGGAGCCATCATCACAGAAAATAAATATGTTCCCATTATAAATGAAGTTACAGGATAATTTACAGTCTCAGAAGATGAGGAGATAGGAGGAGACAGGGAGAAATGGCCTGTATCTAATGAAAGTTTAAGCTAAAAATTAGGAAAAATAGCTTTACAGGAACGGTTGGTTGTTCTGCATAAACAAGTGAGACAAAGAAGACAGAGCATTTTCACTGGCAGATAATTTAGTTGATGCCTCCCAGACACTTACTATTTGTGCTTGGCCAAAGTCCTGGGACCCTCAGACTTTGTCATGAAATTTGAAGAGTGAGGCTTCAGCATATATTGCTCAATCAGTTTTGTGCCAAGGGGAAGACATGACTAAGAACTGGAATCAAACAGGAAGAACTGAAAGTGAAAAGTCATCTTAATAAGCATTAAGTAAGTTAAGAAAGCAAAACTAAAGAGACTCATGAAATCTCGTGCAAGATAATAATTCATTGCTTAAACCAAGTGTTTGTTGGGTGTTCATTGTGTGCCAGGGACTGTCCTGGCCCCTGGATGTTGGGAGAGCAGGTGGACAGGCAGGAGGAAGAATAAAGCAAAGACGAGTAAGCAACAAACAGCCACTGGTTTTCTGGAGCTACAGACCAAGTGGAAGAGAGAGGTTCACTAACAAATCATTACAAGGCAATATAGTAGAAGTTTCCAGCACAGATGTATTTCAGATGCTGTGGCGTGTCATAGAAGTCTTGTTTAACTCTGTGGGAATCAGGGATGATGTCACAGAAGTGGTCTTTGAGCCAGTCCTTAAAGGATGAGTTGAAGGGGTCAACAGGTACAGAAGCCCAGGAAGAATATCTGGGCAGAGGAAATAGCATGTACCAAGGGGCATGAAGACACAATAGTGCAGAGTATGTTGAGAAGACAAAGTGGTGTTACTGGAGTTCAGTGTTTGCATGTGAGGAATGGAAGAAAGAGGCAAGAAACAAGGTTAGAAAGATAAATTAGGATCAGCACCTCAAATGCCATCCTGTGAGGCTTTTGAACTTAATCCGTTCAAAATGTGGGGAGTAAGCACACTGACATGTCAGGATTTGTTTATTAATACTCTGACTTTGATGGCACTATAGAGGATGAGTAGAGAGGGAAGAAGGACACAGGAAGAGGAGCTTATTAGCTGATGTGGCTATAGTGATGGACAGAGAAGAGTCCGGGATATTGCAGCAGAAAAAGGAATAAAACATAGTAATCCTTGACTTCAGGAGTGAGAGAAAGGGAGGAATTAAGGATGGCTGAGGGAGGCTTATAAGGATGAATTCAGCCTAAGCAAGTAAAAATTCCTTTTACAAAAATATACATGATGCCACCTAATCTGGATTCACATGCTATTTCTTCAAGAGCTGCAGAAGAAAAAAAATCAATTAAATTTTACTCTCCCAGCTTCCCAACCAAATGGTTCCTAAATATAAGACTCATCTTTCATGTTTCACAAAACAAAATCATATGTTAAGAAATAAAAGTGGAAGAAATTGCTGGATTACTTTTAAGTTATTAAGCAAATGGCAACCATCAGTATACCTTGATGTGCCATGTAAACACATTGTACCATGGCAAATGGCAAAGATCATAAAATAGCATTGGTAAAACTAGATGCCAAACTGCTAAAATTGATATAACCGTACAGAAGACAAAAAAAAAGATTATTGTGTTCCTCTTAAAATTGACCATAACTAAAATTTTAAATAAGGGACCAACCTATTACTCATGATTTACTCAAATAATAAATACAGAAAGAAATACTGGATAAGCACTCATCCCGTTCTTGTGCACTGATAAGTTTAAAATGTTTTAAACTTATCATTTTTTGATACAATCATCACTTAAAATCCCAATGTTATACTGAACATCTTTTCAAATGTTGAAGAGATGAATGGTAATAGATAGTCTTAAATGGAAAGATCAATACCATTTTGATAGCTTCTTCCCCTATTTATCCAGGCAGTATTACCTTGTTTATCTCCATATCCAAGATATAAAGACTTTAAAGTTTTAACCCAGTTTTTCAGTCTCTGTCTAGACTGACAGCAAGGTGGAGGATCTCTGATCTCCATTTTCTTGCTGAATTTCAGCATACTCTCAACTTACCACAAATGAGATCATGCTCTACCTCAAGACTGAGCCTTGGCCCACACACTTAAGACCAAATCAAACCCAAAGTGGCATGTATTTAAATTCTAACTCACCTTTTGTGACTGCACCTCAAATAACTCTTGCTGCTGATCTAGTCTTGTGGTGCTGCCTCACTTCTGGTAATTCTGACAGGCCCTGTCCCATTCCTGAGCCTCAGTCTTGCCCCACCCTCCATGCTACATGTCACATTTCTTTTTATCAAAGGTTTTAGCCAATGGTTTGCTTTGGGCTGAATAACTGAGACCTGCTATGCATTGACAGATGTATACCCTTCCCTCTGGAACTCTGAGTGATGCCTGACTCAGAATCCTCTGTGCCTTGTGGGAAGGGAACACCATCCACAGGCATACATTTGAATGCTTCTTTATCTTGGGCTACCAGTTGGAACTATCTACTTTATGCTCTGCCATTGCTGAATGCTACTTGGACACCATGCTTTACCCTCAGACTGGACCTCCTCTATCTGCTACTGCAACTCAATTTGTTCCTTGGCTCTTGTTTCATCCCAGTCCAGTAGAAGGGAGACCCTTTCCTGGCCCTGAGAGGGCCCCACCTGCTCCATCCTCCTGCATGTAGAATTAGACATAGGCCATTCTACTCACAATCATCCTCCAAGCTTCCAGTCAAAGAGTGGCTCTATTCTCCAGGATGTTCTGTCTTTTGGCTTTTTCCATAAACTCAAATTCAGTTTCTCCAGACTTTTTGCCACAGAATTCCACTTCTTCTAGGCCTCAGAACTTTTCTTGTTTTCTTGGATCTCATCTCTATATTCTCTCTCCTTTCTACCACAAACAGTGACAGGATTGGATTACTTCTACTCAACAGACTGGAAAATTTCTCATAATGCTATACCACAGGCTGGTGCTGAGTATCTGAGAACCAGGTCAGGAACATCAAGTGTTGAGGATTTATTTCAACCAATTTGAGAGGAATGTACAGATGAACAGACAAGTTTCTGTTTATTGGCTGGAATCCCTGGAGCCATTCAAACAGGTTCAAATTAGCCATCAGTGTGGCTAAGGGCTCCACCTCAATTCTATGTGCAGCACACACAGTATTCTAATAGGAAATAATGAACTCGTAGAGGAAGGCATCCTTCTGTACTGCCTGATAGTCTGATTCAGAATCAGGCAACTCATTCATGGTCCGTGTCCTAATTTCATCAACCATGCAGGAACAGGACACTAGCAATACTGTCTTTTCATATGGCAGGCCACAATGTTATTTATAGAAGGTCAGAGTTTGAACTAGGCCTTTTCAGAATCCATTACAGTATGCAGCTACTGTGTAGTTTTTAAACAGTTTTCATCTATAAAATAAATACTTAACAATACTTTCAAGAAAGTATGTGCCGCACTTAGAATTGAGATGAAGCCATTAGCCACGCTGAGGGCTAATATGAATCTGTTTGAATGGCTCCAGGGATTCTAGTCAATAAACTTTCTTGAAACGATTATAAGTATTTATTTTACAGATAAAGAAGAAATTGATTCAAAGAAGTTAAACAACTTGCCCAAGGTCTTTCAACCAACTGGTTTAAGAACTTAGAATTTTCTGTGTAGGTGATGTTCGTTTTTAGTTTTCAATTTCTGGTTTGCACATTGTGTCTTTTATAATACATTTTATGTATCTTTTCAAAATAAATTGTGTTCATCCTTGTCTCAGCAAAAAAGGATTACATTTTATTTAAAAAAGTCTAATTTGTGGAGGCAAATGGCAGATGCAATCAAAACAGAAATTCTCCCCAAGCATTTGCTGATCGAAGTACAGCATAGAGTTGGAGACCTTGAAGACACCCCAACACCCACGTGAGGGATTATCAAGTCTAAAAAATGTCTAGAGACAAAGAAAACAGGCTGAGTTTTCCCAAAACTACACGGCCCTTGGTGCAGCCAAGTTTCTAAGGCACTCCTTATAGATTTGGTATTGCCAGTGATTTCCTTCACAGAGGAAAACAATTCCTTACTGGAGGCAACCCTTTCAGGGTGGTGTATTGTGTTTAAAGCGAACATTACACTTTTACAAGTTTTCACTGGATACAGCATTATGTACCTTTTGCTTTTTTGATTCTAAAGTTTTTTTTTCCCACTGGAAATTCATAGCTGTTTTCTCTTTGTGAATGCTGATAAATGATGACAGTCTATTTAGATCATTGTTACCATCTCAGAATCTGGAAGCATCATTCCTGTCAGGCTTTAAAAAAAAAGTAATCGGGCAGATGAGAGAAGTACCTGAGAAAGGGATGTTGTTAAACGGAGGACTACTTTGAGAGTCCAATTGCCTTTGCCACCTCAGCGAGCATCTCCAGGGCAGGTCCTCTCCTACATGAAACTTTTCCCACCATATTCAGCCTCCCAAATTCAACGTGATATTTTATAGGCAAATTATTCAGTCTGCTGAGGTGGGAGTTTGCCTGTGGGCTTACTGAGGATGCCTTGGAGGATTGATATTTTTTCAGCAGAAAGTTGCAATTCTACTTCTCAAGAAATAACCTCTTTTTACAGCACATGTCAAATATGTGGATTCTAAGTTCTAATAATCTCCCAAGGTTAGTTTTTTTAAAATTCAAGGTTTCCATCATGACTCAAATCTTAGCTGAATATTCCACTTTATCCAAAATGTTAATTGATCGGTTACCAGTATACATTTGGTACCACCATCCACTAGCCCTGTTAACATTTTGCTTGGACCAAAAGTGGGTAGACTCTTAATCGATAACAAGGGAATATAGAGATCATGTAGAGCAACTTCTTTGTTTTTAGAAATAAGGAAATCAAGGCACAGATCATTTATATTTTCTAAAAGTCTTACAGCAACTCCAAAACTCCTCTTGGAAATAAGTAGAGTGCAAAGAAAATTAAAAAATAAATGTAGAACTGGCGTAGAAGAGTCCAGGCCTCCTGAAACTTGGTTCTGTGTCTTTCCCCTTCCCCTGCTTTGTGACAGGATACAAGGATGCAATCAAAGTCATGAGATAAAACATGACATATCTTCGCCACGCATAGGTTTTACTCAGTGATTCAGAGCAGGGTAAGGTGGGGGGAGGGGGAGACTCTATTATTTCTATATGAAAGAAATGGATATTTTACGGAATTGCACAGAAAATTTGCTAAACTGTTAAATTGAAATACTAGACTTAAAAGAAACTTTATGTTTGCAACTTGAAACTTCAAGTTACACCCTCAGACTACCCTACCCCCTTTCTTCCTCTGCCATCCAGGGAAGCTCATTCTCATCCCTCTGATAGTGGGAGCATTTGAGTGGGAAAAATTGAAAAGCACTGTATGACACTGTGAAACTTCCTGCGTAGAGGAATTAACCTAAAAGCAGATACCTAGACCAGCCATGTTCGCTTCTCCCAAAACTCCAAAAACTATTCATAATGTTTTTATTAAGCCCATAAAGTCTGGAAACATGTGAATGACAACCACATGTTCCAATTAATTTTCACTGAATTTCTCAAACCATTCTATGGAAAAACAAATACATCATACCAAGAACTCTGTGTTTTGGGGGTTTGGTGTTTTTTTTCTTAAGTCTCTTAGGTAGTATCAAAAAGTGTTCTAGAATTGTATTATTAGTCTTTCCTATCTTTTATTTTTTGAGCGTTTGTGACATCCTATAGAGATCAGGTCTATTTTTTTTTCTTTTTATAGACAGAAATATCTGGCTGCTTTCAAATATTTTTGAAAGTATCAGGTATTTATCAGACCTTAATTTTTTTTAAGAAAAGGGCCCAGATTCTTCTTCTTATCCACCCACGCTACCTGTTAGGAATCTGCTTATCAGCATCCTCGCCTCCAGGATAAAACTAAATATGGGAAACCTAGGAGTTATCCTTGAGCCTCCCTCTTCTTTACCTTACTTCAAGTCAACCAGTCACCAGGATTGCTGATTTACCTAGCACACAGTTCTCAAATCTATCACCTCGACTTTATCTGTGCAGCCACAGCACCAATTCATGCCCAGAACTCTTGCCTAAATCAGTCTCATCAGTAGTACAGCCCAGAACATGTCAATGCATGATGACAATGAAGGTCTTGAATCTCGGCTTCTAATGACATGGCAGCCCAAGATTCAGCGTGCTGTAATGAAAAGAGCCCAGAAAAGAGCCCTGGGTACATTTCTCTGACATTACCATCACTGCATTGAATGTGAATTATTGATTAGAGAAAATGCTTATTCTCCCTCTCAAAGAAATGACTTCTTTGATAATGGGAACCATGTTTTATTCATTTCTGTGTTCCTAGTACTTAGCTGTGTATTTGGCACATGGTAGATGTTTGCTTAACTTTTTGGAATGAATGAATGAAATTTCCCACATTTAAACTATGTGGCCCCTCTTGTCTACTCAAAGGCTTCACTACCCCTGCTCTCATGCACATCATCAATTTTCCCCTCTCTGTCGATTATCCTCATCAGCATGCAAACATGTCACAATAAGTCCTCATTTGAATTTTTAAAATTCTGTTTACCCTACATTACCCCCAGTTACTGTCCAATTTTTCAGCTCACTTTATAGCAAAACCTCCCAAAAGATCTTGTAATCACCATCTTCACCTCTATTCTCTCTTTAACAGGAAATGTTTTCTCTTTTCCACCCTACTAAAAGTGATCTAACCACAGTCATCAGTGACTTCCCATTGCCAAATTTGTCAGTTCTCAGCCCTCATTTTATATGACCTATCATCAGCATTTGACTTAACTGATAAATTCCTTCATATTGAATTAATTTTCTTCCAATACCCCCATTATCTCTTCGTTTTTCCATCTTGCAGGCCCTTCCTTCTCATTCTCTCCTTTTGGATGCTCCTCCCCGATCTTTCCCAAGTCTAACATTGTATTACCCAAAGGCTCAGTTCTTTGTGTTCTATTCTCTATCATTTTTACTTCCTAGGTGTCCTTATTCGGACCTGTGGCTTACATTACATCTATAAACTGATGACTCTCACAGTTGTATCTTTAGCCCAGACATCTCTCCTGAACTCTGAAATCTATAAAGAGATTTTATTATTTACATTTAGTTGCCTAGATGAAAGTATCCACTTAGATGTCTCACAGAAATCTCAACATTAAGGTGTCCACAACTCCATTCTCCCTTACACACATACACACATACACACAAACACACACACACACACACACATACACAAATAAGTTTGTGCATGCTTTTATTTTTCAGTCTTCCCCAGGGCGGAAATGCTGTCTTCATTTTTCTAGTGCTCAAGAGAAAAACTTCGCATTTATTTCATCAGCAAATCCCACTGGCACTACCTCTAAAAACATCCAGAGTCTGATCATTTCTTAAACCCTTGGCACCTGCTCTAAGCTGTCATCACCTCTCCTCTGTTTAATTGCAATAACCTCCTAACAGATCCCCTTTCCTTCTTGAGCCCCTACGTAGAGTCTCTGGATCCAAAGCAATTTTTCCTAAAGTAGATGTCAGATTATATTACCCCTTTACTCAGAACTCTGCATTGGTTTCCTGTCTCACTTAGAATAAAATCTAAAATCCCTTACAGTGGTTTCCAAGACCCTGCATGGACAGATCATCTCTTCCTGTCTGATTTCATCACCTTCTGTTCTTCCCTTGAGCACTCCACTCCAATTGTGATGGTTACAATTGAATGTCAACTTCATTGGGTTGAAGGATGCAATGTATTGTTCCTGGGTGTGTTTGTGAGGGTGTTGCCAAAGTCAGTGGGTTGGGAGAGGCAGACCCACCCTCAATCTGGGTGGGCACCATCTAATCAACTTCCAGTGTGGCTGGGATAAAAGCAGGCAGGGGAACGTGAAAGGACTAGACTGGCTGAGTCTTCTGGCCTCCATCTTTCTCCTGTACTATGCTTCCTGCCCTCATACATCAGACTCCAGATTCTTCGGCTTTTGGACTCTTGCACTTATACCAGTGATTTGCCAGGGGCTCTCGGGCCTTAGTCCACAGACTGAAAGCTGCACTATCGGCCTTCCTACTTTTGAGGTTTGGGGACTGGACTGGTTTCCTGGCTCCTCAGCTTGCAGGTGGCCTATTGTGGGACTTCACCTTATGATCTTGTGAGTCAATACTCCTTAATAAACTCCCCTTCATATATTCATCTATCCACTTAGTTCTGTCCCTTTAGAGAACCCTGACTAATACCCCAGTCATACAGGTCTCCTGGCTGGTCCTGATCCGGCCAAGCACACTCTCACCTCAGAGCTTGTGCCCTGCTAACCTTCTGTTTAAAACGTTCTTCCATGACTTATCTACAGCTTTTCTTATTCAATTCATCGAAATCTCTGCTCTAATGTCACCATATCAAGAGGCACTTTCTCCTCACCCTAACACAGCACCTGTCCCCTTTCCCTGCTTTGTCTTCATTGTTCTCACTCTACATGTATTTCTACATGTATATTAATTTGTTGCTTAGTCAGCATCTGTCTCCCTTCTTGCCCCTCAAACCAGACTATAGACATCACTAAAACTGGCATCTTAATTATTTTTGGTTTTTTGGGGTTTTTTTGTTGGTTTTTGTTGTTGTTGTTTTGTTGGTTTATATACATGTTTATATATATATATATATATATTTTTTAATTTTACTGATTTATTTCTAGCTCCTAGAACAGAACCTGGCACATGGCAGACATTCAATAAATATTTTTAAATGAATGAATGAGTGAATAAGTTGCCTTGGCAAAGGGCACATGGATAGAATTTTCTTGCTAATGCATACTTTTGAACCCTCTACCTTGGCTTTACTAGTACCATGCTTTAAATAATTGAGCTAATGAGCCCAGACAAGATAATGATATTTCTTATTAAAAGATGTAAGAATGCAGAGTGCCAAGGCTGCTGAGAGGACTGCTGGTTGTTATAGCAACTCTGAAAGCCAGGCAAGTTGGCTGCCAGCATGCGTTTATGAAAACATGTTTATGGAGCTTCCTAAACATTTTTCTGAATTGATTAGACATGTATTTTGTTTGTTGTCTCATATTAGGAGTTATTTACCTTGCATACACAGTAAGTTAAGGCACCCTGCAACATACCCTAGAAGGGAATTGTATTAGTTACTCGAAACACCTACATCTCTGCATCATCCAACTAAAAGCTGAGTGGCAGTTAAGAGAAAAACTGCTGATTAGAAATATTTGAAGATTCATGTAAAAACCAGAAAATGGCTTTTGATAGAGTTGCAGTTAAGCAAATCAAATAGTCCTAATAAAATTTTATGTTTTGTTTCTTAAGGAAATTTCTCCCATTCTCTCTAGCTTGATTTTCTTTTCCAAATTCTTCTATTCAACATACTCTTAATTAATATTTTTAGTGACCTTAAGTATGGGAGGGCAGTCACATTTATTTATTATGTCTCATCTATAAATTCAAATATATTATTTTTCCATATATTATTTTATTAACATTTTCACAAAATCGATCATTATCCCCATTTTGCCTAAGGCTTAAGGAGACTGATTTTCTCAGGGTCACCAAGTGATAGAAATGGCACTCAAACCCTCATCTATCTGACTCCAAAGAGTGTATTTCCACTGTTTCACACAATTTTTAAAATAATACTTCAGGAATTATCCCACTTGACTGCAGAATCCAGAGTGCTTTTGCTAGGACATTCCTAAAACCTTACCAACTCTTCATTGAGTCTGAGGATGGTTTTAAGAACTCCAAGGTCAAAGACATTGTCCCCAACACCCGTATCAGCTCAGCAGTGACTTTCAATAAGCAAACCACAAAGGAAAACAGTTACCCTTGGGCTTTGTGGTTCATTGAGTTAAATTCAGTTCATTTATCAGCATCTCCATAAAGGGAACAAAAGGATAATTCTTTTCATTCACTTCTTGATGGCCCTTAGCAACACTCAGTGAGCAGCCACTGTTCATCCCGTGGCTATGGTTATTATTAACTTTCCTCTCCACTGCCAGGATACATCGCAGCGCATCCTACTGATCCTGCTTCCACAAAGTTCTCAACAAATAAACTGGGTCAGGCCATACGCCACATTTTTTTCTCTTGACATCTTGCCTTCCTCTTTTTTCACCTGTATGTATGAAATGCAAGACCTTTAATGCAGAAATAAATACTCAAAAGTGTTTGAGTGAACATCAAACCTCAAGTACCTTAAGTAACATAATTTCCTTTAATGCTGTTTCCCTATAGTGTTGATAAGAAATGTTGATACCAATTTTATTTAGTATATTTGGGGGGAAAATACACACACACACACACACACACACACATACCTACATACATACACTGTTAAAACAGTTCTTCAGGCCTTCATTACCTCTAATTCTAGATCATCACATTAACATTCCAACTCAACTCTTCAGCCTCTGTCTTTTCTCTCTAATGTCCATCCTACACACTACCCTGGATTTACCTTATAAGCATAGCTATAATCCTACTAGTCCCCAAATTAAAACCTCTAACTATGACTCAATACATATGACCAAAAAAAAAAAAAGTCTAAATTTTGGAGGCTGGCATATAGGGTTATCCTCTTTGGATAGACCCAACTGACTTTTAATTTATCTCCTGTCAGATCCCTTTAAATCTCAAATTAGGTTAGTCATCATTCTCTTAATATGCGATACGCTTTACTAGCCCTGTACTTTTTCTAAGCCTCTCTTTTCTTCTCCCATTATGCAATGTCCAGGAGCAATGAGTTCCATTCCTAGGATTTTAATTATCACCAATGCCCAGATAATTTCAAAACCTCTAAGTTCTCTCTCCTTAACATCAGGCCTGTTTTTCCACGTGGATGCCCCCCAGGGACCTCAAATCCACTGCTCTTCCCAAATCTGCTGCTTCTCCTGCAGTTCCCATGTCAGTAAATGGCATCACTATTTTTTCAGTCATTTAAGCCAGAAATCTGAATGTCAGCATTGTCTCCATCTTCTCCTTATGGCATTTTCACACCCAGCTTTGTACTGTTTGTGACTTGATAATATTTCTTTTCATCTCAATAAGAATTTAAGTGAGGTCAAGAATTTATCATTGAATATCTGGTTTCTAAACCAATGTCTTGCATATAACAAGTTCTTAACATTTTTCTGCCCCAAAGAAACAATAAATTCATTACTTACGTATTGATTATATCCACAGATGTTTTTAATTATTGGTGGATTCAAGTGTGCAAATGAATGAGATCAAACAAGAAAAGAAACATACTGAAATAATGGCATGTGTAGTTCTATAGAGCAAGTCCTCAAGTTACACCATTTCCTATAATGCTGTTTCCTTATGATGTTGATAAGAAAAAAAATTGACTCCCAGCCCGGGTCACTGTCTGCGTGGAGTTTGCCTGTTCTCCCCATGACTGCATGGGTTTTCTCCAGGCACTCCGGTTTCCTTCCACGGCCCAAGGATGTGCTAATGCTAGGTGAATTGGCAAGTCTACATGGTCCCAGTCTGAGTGAGTGCGATTGTGGGTGTGAGTATGCCCTGCGATGGGAGGGTGTCCCATCCAGGGTGCGTTCCCACCTGGTGCCCTGAGTTGCCGGGACAGGTGACCTTGAACTGGAATAATTGGGTAAATCATCATCTTCCTTTTTCATTAATCTTTCTTAAATGTATGTATAGCTCCCATTTATTTTGATGTTTAATATTAGAAGTATTTGCTTCTTTATTTAGAAGTTTGGTGATTACTTTTTTTGACCAGAAATATACCATAGGAACTGAACTCTTGTTTATATTGATTTGACTGTGGTCAAATTGGTTTCTTTATACATAGTTTCAATTACAGTTGCAATCTCCAAGATCTTATCCATGACATTAAGTGAGGACTTGCTGAATTTAAGAAAATCTACTGAGAGAAAAACAAAGCATTCAAGTCAGACCTTGACTCACTGCACCTGTGTGTCAATTTCAACTTGTAAGTAGGTAGGGCTGACAATGGAAGGGATTCTGCAAAAATGTCAGCAGGTGATGCTTCACATGGAAGGATGCTTTAATAGCTCTACTCTTACCAGCAGCAGCCCCCACAGAACAAAGAAATCAAGAATTTGGGAGGCTTATGAAGGAATGAACCAAAGTTCAGCAATATATTAGTATATTAGTTCAATGGTTGGATGCTTAATTTAGTTTCCCATGGCTGCTGTAACAAATTACCATGAACTTCCTGGCTAAAAAAAACATTTATCTTCTCTCCAAGTTTTGGAGAACAGGAATTCAAAATAAGTATCACTTGGGCAAAATCAAGGTGTCAGCAGGGGCTCATTCCCTCCAGAAGCTCTAGAGGGTAATATGTTCCTTACCTCTTCTAGCATCTGGCGGCTGTCAGCATACCCTGATTTGTGCCCACATCACTCCAATCTCTGCCTTTGTGGTCACAATGCCTCCTCCTCTTTTGTCTGTCAAAGCTCCCTTTCCATCTATTTTATAAGATACATGTGTTTGTATTTAGGGCCCATCCAGATAATCCATGGTAATCTCCCCATCTCAGGATCCTTAAGTTAATCACAACTGCAAGTTCCTGTCTCCTAATAAAGCATAATTTACAGGTTCCAGGGATTAGGATCTGATACCTTTGGGGGCTCTTATTCACCCTGCTGAAGCAGAAGTTCTGCCTGAGTGCTGGTGTGAAGTAAACTCAGTGCATGTTGGTTGCTGTTACTGTTTTGCTGCTTTTGTTGTTACCCCGAGACCAAAAACTGATCCAATACTTCTGAACATACATAAGAGAAGCTCAGGAAATTCGTTACTCCTGCCAGCCCTTGAGTCCTAATAGAAGATCAGTGAATTTCAAATCAAATATTTGTCAAAAATGGCTGATCTTGTATTGTTAAAGTTGCCTGCAGTCATTTTTGACTGCTCATTCATTTTCTTCTATCCTTTCTTTGTGTATATGTGCAGTTACTTTTGATAGTGAGCTAGAAATATGCATAGTACTTGATTTGAGCATATGAATAGAAGATTATCTGCAGTCTGGTGGGTGGGTGGGCTCACAGCATTGCAGCACATAATATTATATTTTAGTTTGATAAATGGAATATTAACTTCATTCCCAAAACCTGTTTATGAAAGTGAAAAGGTTTGAGTTAGCAACTGGATTTAGAACACCAGGCGCTGTACAGTCACTCTTTCAGGAAAGGGTGCTATATAAAGCTGCACAATAAAAGATTATACTGCATCAAAATGTTCTCATATGCAGTGTAACCAATTCCATTCCTTTCTGAGATATGCCAATGTACAGAAGAAAATTTAAAACTTTTTAGTTTTATAAAGTCATTTATATTCTTGCTTCCATTGTGGACAAGGTAATAGAATTTTAATAATCCAAACCCAATTTATTATATGGTACATTTATATTTTCCCAACAACCACTAGATCAATATTTTGTAATAAGAATAGATATTTTCAAATTTAACTCTTTCTAGAATTTAGCGTTTTTGCATGCAGTCCCAGCATCCATCCACTTAGAGTTTGGGATTTTCTCTGCAAAGATTGTTCTGTCCTGCTACTTTAATCATTTTTATTGAAAAATCTTTTGTATTTAAATAAATGATAAAGGGGATATCACCACTGATCCCACAGAAATACAAGCTACCATCAGAAAATGCTATAAATACCTCTATGCATATAAACTAGAAAATCTAGAAGAAATGGGTAAATCCCTGGACACATAAACCCTCCCAAGACTAAACCAGGAAGAAGTTGAATTCCTGAATAGACCAATAACAATTTCTGAAATTGAGGCAGTAATTAATAGCCTAGCAACCAACACAAACCCAGGACCAGACAGATTCACAGCCGAATTCTACCAGATGTGCAAAGAGGAGCTGGTACCATTCCTTCTGAAACTGTTTCAAACAATAGAAAAAGAGGGACTCCTCCCTAACTCATTTTATGAGGCCAGCCTCATCCTGATACCAAAATCTGGCAGAGACCCAACAAGAAAATAAAATTTCATGCCAATATTCCTGATGAACATCGAGGCTAAAATCCTCAATAAAATACAGGCAAACTGAATCCAGCAGCACATTGAAAAGTTTATCCACCACGATCAAATCGGCTTCCTCCCTACGATGCAAGGTTGGTTCAACATAGGCAAATCAATAAGCGTAATCCATCACATAAACAGAACCAATGACAAAAACCATATGATTATCTCAGTAGATACAGAAAAAGCCTTCAACAAAATTCAACAGCCCTTCATGCTAAAAACTCAATAAGCTAGGTATTGACGGAACTTATCTCAAAATAATAAGAGTTATTTATGACAAACCCACAGCCCATATCATACTGAATGGGCAAAAACTGGAAGCATTCCCTTAGAAAATGGGCACAAGACAAGGATGCCCTCTCTCACCACTCCTATTCAACATAATATTGGAAGTTCTGGCCAGGGCAATCAGGCAAGACAAAGAAATAAAGGGTATTCAGATAGGAAGAGAGGAAGTCAAACTGTCTGTTTGCAGATGACATGATGGTATATTTAGAAAACCCCATCATCTCAGCCCAAAAATCTCTTTACACTGATAAGCAACTTCAGCAAAGTCTCAGGATACAAAAATCAATGTGCAAATATCACAAGCATTCCTATACACCAATAATAGACAAACAGAGAGCCAAATCATGAGTGAACTCCCATTCACAATTGCTACAAACAGAATAAAATACCTAGGAATATAAGTTACAAGGGATGTGAAGGACCTCTTCAAGGAGAACTACAAACCACTGCTCAAGGAAATCAGAGAGGACACAAACAAATGGAAAAGCATTCCATGTTCATGGATAGGAGGAATCAATATAGTGAAAATGACTATATGGCTCAAAGTAATTTATGGATTCAATGCTATCCCCATCAAGCTACTATTGACTTTCTTCACAGAATTAGAAAAAAACTACTTTAAATTTCATATGGAACAAAAAAAGAGCCCATATAGCCAAGACACTCATAAGCAAAATCTTTTTTATTTAAATGTTTATTTTTTTAAAATCTACTGTGAAGAAGCAACAAAGATAGGCATAAAGATAACGAAAAAGACAGGTCCTAACCCAAGAAGGTCAAAATATCATGGGCAAAACATTTATGTAACAGTAATAGTCACTAAATTTTACTGATTAGTTACTCCATGCCAAGCACTAGATGCCTTATATGTACTAGTTAATAAAATGATCACCAGAATCCTATGATGTAAAATGCTGTTATTATCCAGGTGTTTTCTGATGGTGAATGAGGCTTAGAGAAACTCAGTGACTGGTCCCAATAAGTAGATTCAGATATTCTGAATCTATCCTGAGCCAACACCCTGAAGCAGCTATAGTGTCCCCAGTATAGAAGACCCAAACAAGGTAGCACCAATGAGGAAGGAATTGATTTTCCTTCTCAGACCAGGGACTAGCCAAAGAAGTTCTTAGGTTGTGTCTTTAAGGGTAGCAACATTTAGGAGTGCTTGCTATGTGTCACATATTATCCTAGCACTTTACGCACATAAAATTCACTAATCCTTGCAGCAATCCTACACAATAGAAACTATTGGTATCCCCAGTTTAATGATGAGGAAATTGAAGGACAGAGAGATTAAGTAATCTATCCAAGACCACACAGCTAGGAAATAGTAGAGCCAGGATTCCACACAGGCAATTCAGCTTAAGAGCATTTTTTTTTTTTTTTTTTTGAGACGGAGTTTCGCTCTTGTTGCCTAGGCTGGAGTGCAATGGTGCAATCTCGGCTCACTGCAATCTCTGCCTCCTGGGTTCAAGTGATTCTCCTGCCTCAGCCTCCCAAGTAGCTGGGATTACAGGCATGCGCCACCACAGCTGGCTAATTTTGTATTTTTTAAGTAGAGACAGAGTTTCACCATGTTAGTCAGGCTGGTCTCAAACTCCTCACCTCAAGTGATCCACCCACCTCAGCCTCCCAAAGTGCTGGGATTACAGGTGTGAGCCACTGCACCCAGCCAAGAACATCATTTTTTTTTAACTTTTATTTTAGGTTGTGGGGTACATATGCAGGTTTGTTACATAGGTAAACTAGTGTCACGAGGGCTTGTTGTACAGATTATTTTGTCACCCAGGTACTAAGCCTAGTACCCAATAGTTATTTTTTCTGCTCTTCTCCCTTCTCCCAACCATCACCCTCAAGGAGGCCCAAGTATCTGTTATTCTCTTCTTTGTATTCATGAGTTCTCATAATTTAGCTCCCACTTACAAATGAGAACATGTGGTATTTGGTTTTCTGTTCCTGCATTAGTTTGCTAAGGATAATGGCCTCCAGCTCCATCATGTTCCCACAAAAGACATGATCTTGTTCTTTTTTGTGGCTGCATGGTATTCCATGGTGTAAATTTACCACATTTTCTTCATTCCATCTGTCATTGATGGGCATTTAAGTTGATTCTGTTTTTGCTATTGTGAATACTGCTGCAGTAAACATCGCATGCATGTGTCTTTATGGGAGGATGATTTATATTCCTCCAGGTATATACCCAGTAATAGGATTGCTGAGTCAAATGGTAGTTCTGCTTTTAGCTCTTTAAGGAAGTACCATACTGTTTTCCACAATGGTTGAACAAATTTACGATCCCATCGTTTGTAAATGCTGCCTTTTCTCTGCAACCTCACCAGCATCTGTTATTTTTTTACTTTTTAATAATAGCCATTTTGATTGGTGTGAGATGGTATCTTATTGTGGTTTTGATTTGCATTTTCTCTAATGATCAGTGATAATGAGCTTTTTTTCATATGATTCTTGGCTCCATGTATGTCTTCTTTAGAAAAGTATCGGTTTATATCCTTTGCCACTTTTTAATGGAGTTATTTGTTTATTTCTTGTGAATTTAAGTTCTTTTTTTTTGAGACAGAGTCTCGCTCTGTCACCAAGGCTGGAGTACAGTGGTACGGTCTCGGCTCACTGCAACCTCCATCTCCCAGGTTCAAGCAATTCTTCTGCCTCAGCCTCCTGAGTAGCTGGGATTGCAGGCCCATGCCACAACGCCCAGCTAATTTTTGTATTTTTAGTAGAGATGGGGCTTCACTATGTTGGCCAAGCTGGTCTCAAACTTCTGACCTCAAGTGATGCACCAGCCTCCGCCTCCCAAAGTGCTCAGATTACAGGCATGAGCCACCATGCCCACCCTGTTTAAATTCTTTATAGATGCTGTATATTAGACTTCTGTCAGATGCATAGTTTGCAAATATTTTCTTCCATTCTGTAGTTGTCTATTTACTCTGTTGATAGTTTCTTTTGCTATGCAGAAGAAAAGCATCATGATTAGCCTCTGGGCTAACAAGCTGAACAAATGTCAATCGTTAGCATTTTGAAGTCACAGTTGTTAATTTAAAGAGTTTGATTCAAGTATTCCATGGTTAAACAATCATCATAGACACAAATATTTTCCAATAGAATTCTCATAAAGGTTATGAGAAACTGTATGATTTAACTCTCTGATTTTCAATTTCCTAATTGGTGAAATGAAAATGATCATATCCACCTACTCTGAGGTTATCACAAAGTTTCATTATAAACATATATGAGTTCCTTACAAATTGCAAAGTGTTGTGCAAAAGTATTACAAAGCTGTTATTACTCCACTAACTAGGAATACAGGAAGAAAGCTTAAAAGTCCAAAAGTGTGTGTAGGGGAAGCTAAAACCTAGAGTATATGGAAAGGAATGACTATAGGTATAACTAAAGATCACCTTTTAGAGGATCTTGATTGCCATTCTAAAAAGTTTCTTAATTAGAATATACAAATCAATACAAAATCTCTGGCCAGAAGAGTTATACACTCCTAGTTATCCTTTAAAAATAAGAGTTTCACCAGTAAGGTGGAATGGGAGACCCTGGAAAGAGAGGAAGTTCAGTCAAGGGCCTTCTCTGAGAGTCTACTAGTGAAAGGGTGGGGGTTGGATCAAATCATGCTATTGGATGAAGAGAAAGGCACAAGTCCAAGACATTGCAGAGGTGAAATAAACCTGACTCTATGATGTGGAAAGAGACATAAAGATAACTTAGAAGTTTTGTCTTGGCAATTTAATATGTTTCAGGAAGGGGAATTGAATCGTATATATTTAGTCCACTCTTTAAAAGATGTTTATTGAGTACTTGCTAATGCTAACACTGCTTCAGGTATCCCTATTTTATGTCATCATTTTTCATCCTCTTTGACAACTCATTCATTAATTAATACATTTAAGAAGTATTTTGAACACTGTGTTTTGTGCCAGATACTAATGAAGAAACCCCTAGATGGTGTAACTGACCCAAAGTCATATCAAACGGCAGAGTCTGGCATCTCACCCTGACCATCTGCCTCTTTCTGCCACTTCCCATTCGTTCAGGTCAGATACTGAGTTTCATTTAGGACACGTTAAGTTTAGGGATTCTGTGGGATGTTGGAAATGCTGATTTTATGCCCAAGAAAAAAACGAAGATGCAGAATTAGTATCACCCTATATTGGCAATGGCTCAAGGCTTATCCAGTTCTAAAACACTGCATTAAAGAGAGACTTGAAACATATTCTCAAGATACATTTTAAAGAGCCAATAAAGTTGGGAAATAATATAATGCATACTCGAAGTTCCATATAAGGTTTTATTTTACAACTTGCCTAGGCAGAAAATTATCTGCATTATCTGTGAGCCCTTTGGTGCTGAGGATTGTGTCTTATTTATCTTTGTAACCCATTATCTGTAGCAATGCTTGATATAGAAAGAGCAACTAATAAATGTTTGATGAATTAATGAATGAAAGAGAAACAATGAAAGAATAAAGCAAACAGGATGACATGGAAAGAGCACATGGCTGGGAGTGGAAAGAATTAAATTGCCCATGATATATCCATGACCTCTATTTCCACTTTATTAAAATAGTGGATCATAATGCCAGCTGTACTTACCTCATGGGGTTTGTGGGTGTCAGATGAGTTCAGTTTAACAAGCAACAAGCATTTATGGTGTATCTGTTATGTACCTGGTACATATTATGTACAGTACCTGATACATAACAGATCCATACATACTGTGCCAGGATCAGGGACCTTCCAAGAATGAATAACATGATCCCTACTTTCAAGGAACTCACAATGGAAAAATAAATGTCACTAATAACAACAACAAAAAAAAGACAAGATGTTGATCAGTGGGAGAAAGAGATAAGCATCTATTTGTGCATCTAGTATCAGAAAAGCCTTAGGAAAGGAAGGTGTAATGGGAGATATAAAATGTATGAAGCATCACCCAAATATAAAATACTAGTATTCTCAAACTAGTAGTTATTTATCACAGATACATTTATGTTATTTTAATTCAGATATTCCAGGGTCTAACCTATGCATCTAAGAACATTTTGATAATACCCATGAATTCTTAACACAGGCATGAGGAAAGTGTGATTCTGATGCCAGAAGACTCAAGTTGAAGTTTCAGCTTCACTGTGGAGTTGCTTTTGCCACCTTACACAGCACATTGCACGGGCCTTTACTTCCTCTTCTATAAAATGGGGATGATTATATCTGTCCTGCCTAATGAGAATTGAAGCAGATATATGAAAGCAATTTATAAATTTCAGAATGCCATATAATATGTCATCTAGGGAAAAACGCTAACCTTTGTGAACATGCTTTTATTAAAAGTTTAAGGCTGTAATTGCTCAGTATTTCTGGTAAATCAATCAAATGGTAATATATCCTGAATCTATATCTGAAGCTTATTGTCAAAATTATCCTCAAGCGTGATGATCTGATGCTATTGACACAAGGCATATGAGATCATATTACTGCCACCATCGCCTTGTTGCCATGGTAACCATAGCAGGCTGGCAAGAAAGCTCCCTGACAGTTGAATTGGAAAGAACAAGAAAACTCAGCCCACTTCCTGCATTAAATGAATTACAAGTACGTGTAAAGAAAGAAAAGAAAATTGCTAACCCTTAATCAACTGCTTTTATTTTTTATACTTATAAGGAATACAGAGCCGTGTAGGGGACCTCGCTTTCCCACACACTGGGGTTCAGCACTTTCATGAGGTTGGAAGGTGGCATTTAGGTATTGGCTATGAAAAAAAAAAAACCTTAAAATACACATTAGCTTATATAATAGTCTTCTCTCTCAGGCTTGTGCAGTATTAAGCGGCAGCTGAGTCAAGCCTCTTTCATTTCTCTGGATGCAAAGCCAAAATAGAAAGCTATGAGGACACTAACAAAAGTATCCTTCAAGCCTGAGAAATAGAAATTATACTCTTAAAAATACCTTTTAATATTATATAAGCCAAATAGTGAGGACCTGGGAAATAAGTTCTGACCTGGAAATAAGACTTGCTTTTTCTTTAACTTTGCAGGTCTCTGATACCATTAGAAAATGGAATTTTTAATAAAATTGTTCAACTTGAAAGTGAATTTCGTGGAGGCAGAAGGAGCATTCTGCCATTCTATAGTCAGGTTTTAAAATTCATTGTTCTTTGGTAAAAATTTGCTGAGTTCTGGCTCCATGCCAGGTGCTGAGGACACCAGGTGGAATATAAGCCATGGTTATTGTCCTGATTGCCTTCCAGGGGGCACAGATGTGCGGGCAGATAGCTTCGATGCAGTGTGATAAGGGCAGTGATGGATAGTGGTTTGTGTAAATGCTCCTGGAGCACAGAGGAAGGCCCTCTTAATTAGAATGGAGAGCAGAAAAGGCATCCTGGAGAAGGAGATGCCTGAGTCAAGTCTAGAAAGAAACATAATGGGGCAATCAATACAGTGAAGCAATGGCAATTTTAATAGTTTTTATCAGCTTTTTCCCTTCTTGAAATACTTCAAGTTACAGGAAGTTATCAAACAAAAAAAAGTACAAATTCATAACACGCTTAGATACACCCAGCATCCTTATTAATGACAAAAGCCATGTTTCTGAAAGAACATTTAGTGTTCTAATATTTCTCAGAAACGCTTTTATTTTTCAAACCAAGCAATAGAGAAACTTCCTGCTTCATATTAATATATAAAAACACAGTGAATTTTCATTATTTGCTTTTAAGCTCGACCTAGTGGCACAAAAGAAATGAGCATTAAAAGGGTAAATGAATAAATGACCTAGAATGATGATAAATATTTTAGAACTCTTCAAAATATAATTCTCCAATCAGTGCTACCACTTCTGTCTCCACAGCAGAAAATGTCAGTTTTCATCCAACTCTTGGCATGGTTTCTTGGCTTCCTTTGATATCAGGCAAGATGTATTTCTATGATAGAATTTATTCCCAACTGCAGTAGGCTTATCTGATTTTATAGTGGCAATTCTGCACCTTCTTAAAAATCTAATTTATTTTACCGTGGGCTGATAGCACCACTCAGTAAAGGATAATTGACCAGTACTCCTGAAGTTAGGAGTTAAAATCCACTCATTGAACTCACACCTTGACTTGCAGTTTCTCATCTATCTTACAACACCTAGCCAGGTTTCAGCTTTGCTATCAGAGAACTTTAAAAGCAATGTAGAAATACCACCTAGATAACTAGTAAAGATGTTGGCATCTACTCTGGGCCCAGAGTTGGCTCTCTTTCTTATATTTATATTTGTGGTCATAAACCCTACATCTAATTTCAAGTTCTGTCACTAATTAGCTCTTTGAGTTTTGGCTGGTGTTCCCTTCTCTGGGCCTATGTTGAGTTTTGGCCACAGTTACCTTCTCTGAGCTTTCCTTTCCTCATCTTAAAGCAAGATGTTAGTACTGCACAGAGGTGCTGTGAGGGTTAAATGAGATTGGTGAATATCAAAGTGTTTCCCCACTGTAAGAGGCTGTAGATGGAAACATCTAATGATGCTTTAGTGTATTGGTTAAGATGACATAGTATGTTGGGTAAGTGCGTGAAGACAAATGCTAGATTTAAATGCCAGCTCTAGAATTTCCCAGCTAGGTGACCTTAGTCACACCTTACATCTCTGTGCCTCAGCTTTTCCTTTTTAAAGTGGGGATCAATGAATAAATAGTAAATAACATTATTATCACTTACATGTATTTTGAACCCTGCGAAGTAGGCAACATTATCTCCATTTCATAGAGGAGGAAATTGAGGGTGAAGAAATTATTCTTCATATCTTACAGATGAAGAATCCAAGAACCCTAGGAGATAACTTCCTCAAGCTTATAGCTAGGAAATTATGGACCAGACCTCTGTCTTGGGTGTGTCTGTCTCCAAAGCCCATGTCCTGTTCTGCCATACTCTGCTGCATCTAGCTCAGGGCCTGGCACGTAATGAAAGCCCACCCATTCATTCCTTTATGTTTATTTCACTGCTGTTATATGTAATAGGCAAGGTAACTAGTAGCCAGCTAAGCCCACAATAGGAATTGCTTTACTTGATGAACCAATTAACTTCCTTTGTCATTTAATAAAAACAGGCATCCTGAGAGAATAGGACAGAAGCTAGGCAAGTGCTGATGGTTGAATAACAGTACAGAAAGGTCCAGAGCCTGGGAACATTCTACAGCTCAGTGTGAGTTCCCGGGCCAGCCAGGGAGCAACCTTGAGGGCAGGTATCAGAGTGAGAAGAGAAAGAAGCTGAAGATGGACCATCAGTTCACATTTAAGCTTTAATTCCACCTGCATGACAGGAGGCATTTGCTGCTCGATGACAGCTATGACTTCTTTGAGGCCATTTACTTCCCTTCCTCATTCCCTGTGAGTGATCAGTACCATGTATCTCACCTCCCTTTCTCTTTTGTCCATTCCATGTCTCTCGAGTTCTCATCTTTGCTCTCTCAACTTCCGAAATGCCCTAAAGAAGAACCCTATTATGCCCATAAAGTGTCCTACTGAAAGCTTTTTCTTTTCTCCTTTTCCCTTTTTCTGTCAAACACCTTTACAATTATCTCTGTATCCTCTTCTCTGTTCTAAACTCTGTTTCATACTTTTTCTCGGCAACCATTTCTTTAGTCACCTACCTTCTTATCTGTTCTCTTTTTAGCTCAAATCCTGTGTTCACAAATAAAATTGTCAATCTTTTATGAAACAAAACAGAACAAACACTACCTTCTTTATCTATTTATAATTGGTTTTACTGTCTCTAATCTATTATTTTCACTAATATTAGTACCCAATTCAGTGACTATGATTGCTGAATGTTATTTATGAACCCCATTCTTTCTTCAGGGCCCCAATTCCTGATGGCAACTTTTCCAGATCCATTCATGCTTTCATTCATTCATTTATACGTTCTTCAAATATTAATTGACTACTATGTGTTAGTTACTGTGCTGACTACTGGGGACATTAGGTGGACAGATGGTTTCTATCCTCAAGGTACATAGTCTAGTTGGACAGAGAGAGAACTGAACCACTGGCTAAAATGCATTGTGATCACTGCATGGAGGTTTGCACAAAGTGCATTTTCTGTCATTCGGCTTATCTTCACAAGCTGAATCTTCTGTACCTCTTTCAGCATCATCACCTACTTTGATGGTTCACTGGTAAAGAGTGACTGGAGTAGGAATCATAGGGATTAAAGATGCTGCTCTTGCGGTAATGTAGCTATGTTACCAGGATAAGGTCATTTGAGCCTCACATCTCTTAATCTGTAAGAAAATGAACCTATTCTTTATTCTTTATGTTCTTCCTGGGAGGCCCAGGGAAAGTTTCAGTGAGAAATACACAAAGATATAGATATCCTGGATTTTAAAGATTGAGATAAGTGTAATGTCGCTATGGTTTAAAAAAATCTTTGTTTTAATTATTGTGTGTGTTTATTTCTCTCTTCGTCTAGCACTTCTGTTCTCTAGATATCTGTGTTATTTATCTACTCAGACCTCCCTGTGTCTTTCTGGGAGTACTTCTTGCAGGAATTCATCTCATTATTGCAGCCTGACAGAGGAAGGAACTGAATTGCAAGAAAATTGTGGCAAACCTACAAGTGAGCCTGTGTTACAACTCACTTAAGTGACTTGTAATCTGCATCCCAGGCCGGGCGATTTCTGGATAGCTCGGTCTTGATGCAAGGCTAATCTTTTTTAGTTACTAGTTTCCACTGAATCCTCTGAGTAGAAAGATTATTAAGACTGCATAAGGCATTTCTGTTTTCATTATCCTCTACTTTGGCCTAATGTTCCAAAAAGGAGTGCCAGATTTTCTTTTTATAGAAATGGATACCCCAAAGACAGTCCTTGTGATGTTGCAGGCTGTTGAGTATGTCTATCTAACATTTTAATTTGCACTTCATTTGTAAGTCTGAGGCAGCATGGTGGAGGTTTCTACTTAATCATCTGGCATTCAGATTGGCTTCTCTGTGCAGGAGTGTATCAGTTTCCCATTCTCATCACTTCTACATGGCACCGCAACCCAAAGAGTAAGGGTGTAGCTGCTCCCCTTCAAAAATAAGAAATGGCTCTTAGAGGCACGTGTAAAAGTGGGGTGATGGGGTCACTGTCCATTAGATATTACTGTATTTGCTATATTAATTTATAAATTATATTACATCTTAATATTAAAGATGCATGTATTTTATATTTATTATTAATTTATATTTTTTCACTATATTAATTGTTTTTATATCCTGAGTTTACTGTAATTACTTCTGCTGCAGCATCCATCATTCATCCATCATTGTGGTGTAATGGAGTAGGGAGGGGAAACATTGCAGCTAGAGCAGGCGTCTGGACCATAGTTCTTGCTCCAACCATTATTCTCAAGATAGTCAGGACCAAGACACTTAACCTATCAAGCTTTATTATTCTGTGAGGTATTATAACTGAAAGCTAAATGGAAAAAAATGCTCTACAGAATATAAATCATGATTCTGACTAGTGTTATCAATTAGTAACCAAATTTTAAGACAACCTAAAAGACAACTTTTTTGAAGCACAATAAGGCAACTATGATTAACAATTTCTTGTGTATTCCAAAATGATGAAAAGAGTAGAATTGGAGTGTTCCTTACACAAAGAAATGATAAATGCTTGAGATGATGGATACTGATTTGATCATTACACTTTGTATGCTTGTATCAAGATATCACATATATCCCATAAATAGGTATAACTATTAAGTACCCATTTAAAAAAAGACACCTTTAGAAACCGACAACTTTAAAAGCACTTCTTGCCCAACTTTATCACACATATTATTTCTGTTGTATGAGTATATAAGCTTAGCACTCTTAAAACATTATCTTTCAAGACGAAATTCAAAACATGATTTAGAAGAATACATGGCTGTAGGCCACTCAAGTGTAGAAGGACAAGAATCCTCTGACCCTTGTCCTAACCCTGGATTTTAACAAGAAGCACATAGCAGCATCTCAGCTATGAGAACTTCTAATCTGTGACTTTTTAGCTATTCCAAATTTTTTTCCACTATGCCATGATGTCGGCTGATGATGCTGAAGTAGACTGTGGTTGTGAAGATACTAGAGAATAATGGGAAATTTCTTTATCTTGCAAATTAGACTGCCAGTAGTAATTGATCTCCTTGTGCCTCTTGGAAAAAATCGTCCTCAGATAGTACCAATGAGCATTTCTATTGAAGTAGAGATCTGAGCCCTTGCAGAGATCCCTAGTAAAGGATCTGTCAGGGAGGGTTTCTCACTCCATGTCACAGACTGTCTAAGGGATATGTATTTGCTTGTGCAGAGCTATATTCCTAGAAACCACTCTTCTTGTTGGAGACCAGCTTCAAAATTGGGTCTTGACCTGAATCAGCCTCTTCAAAATCAGGTCACTGCCAGTTCTCTCACTCCTTAACTACAAACTACATGAGAACAAGGACTATGCCTGATTTCCTTAACCCCTCTGTCTCTACTGCATAATATGGTACCAGGCAGGAGGAAGTAAAATTTTGTTTTAGTTTTAGTTTTTTTTTTTTTTTTTGAGACAGAGTCTCACTTTGTTGCCCAGGCTGGAGTGCAGTGGCACGATCTCGGCTCACTGCAAGCCCCGCCTCCCGGGTTCACGCTATTCTCCTGCCTCAGCCTCCCGAGTAGCTGGGACTACAGGCACCCGCCACAACGCCTGGCTAATTTTTTGTATTTTTTAGTAGAGATGGGGTTTCACCATATTAGCCAGGATGGTCTCAATCTCCTGACCTTGTGATCCGCCCGCCTCGGCCTCCCCAAAAATTTTGTTTTTAATAAATGCCCCAGAGCAAGGGAATTAGTATTTCCTGTGACATTGGGTTGTCTGCAGAACACTAAAGCTACAACTCCTAAGACTTTCTGACATAGAATCTGGCTTTCTGATGTTGTCGTGTTTTTGCTGTCACTTTTGCTTTCTAATTCTGAGAAGTTTACTGTTCCTGCCCCACAGGAACTTATCAACTGAAGATGCTAGTGTGTACACATGAAAAAACGGGTACCCAAGCAGATATTTTGCATGTTCTTGGGGGGCAGGATAGAAAGGTGAAATCTGAACTGTCTTCGTGTTCTCCAGAGTGTTAATTGCATAACAGTCCTCAAAAAATATAATAACTAATTTCTACTGAATTTAATAGCATAAAGAACAAAATACTTTTCTAGATGGTCTCCCATTATTTCTTTCCTCTGGATGGATCTAGCACTTTATGTCCAGCTATTTGGAGATTCAAATTTCAAAATGTTCAGATTTACAAATAAAACCCCACAAAACCATGTTCATTTAACAAATATTTACTGAATGTCTACTGTATGCCAGGTGCTGTGCTCAACCTGGGGATAAAATACTGAACAAATTACCGCAAGGTAGTCTGGTCTGTCTTTATAGAGCTGCCAGAGAAACACATAAGTAGGTGATTCTGTGGACTACTTAGCAAGATCTGCTAACCCAGTGCAGGGGCATCAAGCAACAACTCTCAGAGGAAGTGATAAACAGAACTAGGAAGGTCAAAGTGAGGTAAAGAGACAGTAGTCAGAGGAGGTAAAGAGAGAGAGGAAGAATTCCAGGTATAGAGAAGGATGTTCCAAAGGCCAAGGAGTAAGAGGATGTACAACCTTCAGGGAACTCCAGGTAATACCATTCAATTCCACAAGGATTTATTTGGCATCCACTATTTGCCTAACCCTCTACCAAGTGCAACGATGCCTATTCATATTGTCTTGCTCTGAAGGATATATGGGCTCATAGGATGATCAAAACTTGAGACCTGAAGTAATAAGAGAAGAACAAATAGCTGATCATATAGAATAAAGTGCCAAAATCTGGCCTAGAGGATCCTAAGTGGTGAAATGGAACAGATCTCAATATTACCTAAGGCCAATCTAGAGAAATGTGTTACACGATATGTAATAAGCTATAGTTATTACTACTATTTACCATTTAATGTCTTTTAAAAAGTAAGATTAGCAAATAACTTCTGGACACTTATTCTTGTGCACCACAACCTCACTCCCCCAACATACACATACACGCATATACACTCAATATCTCATCTGTAACCAACTTGCCCTCACTTGATCTTTATTATCTGTCATCTACACTATTGCAAAAGCCTCCTCATAGATCTGCCTACCCTCAATCTCATTCCTTTCAAATTCATCCTTCATCCTGCTCTGAGCATTATCTTTTCAAAACACATATCTATTAATATCCTCTGCCCTAAGTTCTGCAAGAAACCTAGCAGAATACAGTCCAATTTTATCAGCATCTCATTCAAGCCCTCTCATTCTCTGATTGCCACACTGGATTGGCACCCTTGGAAGACAGAGGCTGTGTTTTGTTTTATTTATCTTTATATATCTCTAATTGCTAGCAAGTATATAGTAAGTATTAGATTAAATTGGTATACTTGAGAGAATGTAAATATATCTCTGCATGTGTATTCATCTCTATCTAGCTAGCTAACTCCTAAATTTTGTCCTCCAGGAGCTTATAATTTATTAATTGTAGTAGGTAGGTATTATGTATAATGTATTGTCATACTAGAGCAGGTGCAAAAAACATTTACTTGCCCTTAAGGAGTTTAATAATTTCATAGAGGAATGATATAAAAATGAGTCAAAAAGTTGAAGAAGATGAAAAGAAGATGAGATAAGAAAGGGTATCATGACGATTGATAGGTTGATTGAATCCCTTCCTTGTTCTAAGAAGTATTTAAATTAGCTTATAAGATAACATAAAAGACATCAAGTAATTTTAAAATGTATATGTAAGATGAAAGTGAGACATAGATAAGGGATATCAATTGAGTTGGACCTTGAAAGATCAGTAGAATTTTTAATATTGCAGGAAAAAATGAGACCAAGAAGAGTATATAAATCAAGATAGGAGAGATGTCGAAGGAGTTCATGATGGGTAACCTCAAACTAGTCAAAATAGCAAGGAATTGTGTAAGACTGAGGGGTGTCAAGGTAAGACTAGAGACTTGGGGAATTGTTATGAGGGAGTTTTTATAGGAATCCCCAAGAAAGAGAATTGCTATGCAATTGACACAGTGGCATTGACCTCAGCTTGAGGAATTGTCACATGCCAAGGATAGCAGAAGTATCAGCAGTGAAGGGCTTCAGGAGTAAGGATTCTACACCTCACCCATCCTTGCTTCCCTCTTCCAGGCCCTTTATCTCACCCCAGGCCTACCCCTCCTACCTCCAGAAGTTTTCCTTTCCCTCTCCTGTGGATCCAACTTCCCTCTCCACTAGTGCTTTACCTGCTGCCTGCAAACTTGCTTAAGTGTCTCCTTTTTTTTTTCAATTATTGTTTTAAGAGACAGGGTTTCAACCTGCTCTGAGCGTTATCTTTTCAAAACACGTATCTATCCGTCGCCTAGGTTGGGGTGCAGTGATGTGATCATAGCTCACTGCAGCTTCAACCTCCTGACCTCAAAAAATTTTCCCTCCCATCTCAGCCTCCCAGGTGGCCACCACTACAGCGTGAACCACCATGCCCAGCTAAGAGTCTCCTATTCTTTTTAGTTTTTTATTTTTTGAGACAGGATCTTGCTCTGTCACCCAACCTGGAGTGCAGTGGTATGATCACAGTTTACTGCAACCTCTGCCTCCCAGGATCAAATGATGTTCCCACATCAGCCCCCGGAGTAGCCAGGACTACAGGTGCATGCCACCATGCCCAGCTAACTTTTTTATTTTTTGTAGAGATGGGGTTTTCCTATGTTGCCTAGGCTGTTCTCGAACTCATGGGCTCAAGCAATCTGCCTATCTTAGCCTCCCAAAAAGCTGGGATTACGGGCATGACCCAGTGCACCCAGTCACCTCCTGTTCTTACGAGTGAAAAAAAAAAGAAGAAGAAGAAGAAAATAAAGCAACTTCCTGTGATCCTGTTCCTTCTCCAGCTGTGCTGCACATTTTCTCCTCCCTTACTCATTCAGATTTCTCAAAACAATCGTCTACATTCATTGTCTCCACCTCTTTTGTCTCACAATCCTCTAATCTGGCTTTTGTACCCATAATGGAAAGTCTCCTGGAAAGACTTCTCCTGGGGTCCTCATGAGCTGCTGTATTTTACCAAACCAAAGGGCCTTTTCCACTTCCATTAAGACTTCTCTGCCATATTTAACAGTTGGTTCATATCCTTATTCATGAAACTCGTTACCCTCTTGGCATCTGACACAACACACTCTCCCTCTTTTCCTCATTAACTTCATCTTTTCCTTCTTTCTCTCATGGCATTTCCCCTTTCTTCTCAGTGCTGCATTTATCCATTTCATACAGCTACCACCTCAGCCCTGATCATCCCCAAATCTACAACATTAGCCTGAACCTCTCCCCAAACTTCAGCCTCTTCTCACTGTCTGCTAACATCCCCTCCTTCCAGTTCCACAGGCCACTAAGCATGTCCCAAACAGAACACAGCCCCTCGAGGCTGAGCGCAGGGGCTCATGCCTGTAATCCCAGCACCTTGGGAGGCTGAGGTGGGTGGATCACCTGAGATCAGGAGTTCAAGACCAGCCTGGACAACATGGTGAAACCCTGTCTTTACTAAAAATATAAAAATTAGCTGGGCATGGTGGCTCACATCCATAATCCCAGCTATTCAGTAGGCTGAGGCACAAGAATTGCTTGAACCCGGGAGGTGGAGGTTGCAGTGAGCCGAGATCATGCCATTGCACTCCAGCCTGGGTAATAGAATGAGACTCTGTCTCAAAAACAAAAACAAAACACTGTACCTCCAAACCCTCTACCTCCTCTGAAAGTCTATTTCTCACCTGACTCCTTAACCATCAGTTACCCAAACAAGAGTGCTGACAGTTATTCTTAACACTTGTCTTCTACCAATACCTATATTTAATCAATAATCAAGTTCAGTCAGTTTTGGCTCTATAGTATTTCTTTAATACATCACCATTCCTGCTGCTGCTGTCCTAGTCCAGATCTTCATTGTCTCTTGTATTATGGCTGCAAGAGCTCTTTAAATGGGCTTCCAACCTCCAGTTTTAGCCCTTCAAATCCACACTTCAGATAGCCACTGGAGTTTGCTGTCTACATTGTAAATCCAGCCATCTCCCTTCCAGGCATAAAACAACTTGCCAACTGCCCAGAACCACAGGATGAAGCCCACTTCACATCATCGCTTACAAGGCTGGCTACCTGGTCTCTCCCTCCCTGTTTCTTCCACCTGGTTAACTGTAAACTGCTTTCTGGTTTTCACTCTCACTATACCGTTTCTTTTCTCATTGCCCTTGTTCATGCTGCAACCGATCCACGCAGTGCCTTCTCTCTCTTGCTTCAAGCATTGCCTGTATTCTGGTTAACTTTTCCTCATCACTTAGCAGGTAGCAGAGATGTTCCCCTTCCCAAAATGTCTTTCCTGATCCAAAGCTGTGTACTTCAGGAATCTTTTCTCTGTACAGCCATAATCATTGTATGTGCTGCATCAAAAAAATAGTCTCTTTGACCAGGCACAGTGGCTGACGCCTGTAATCCCAGCACTTTAGGAGTCTGAGGCGGGTGGATCATTTAAGGTCAGGAGTTTGAGACCAGCGTGGCCAACATGGCAAAACCCAATCTTTACTAAAAATACAAAACTTAGCTGGGCGTGATGGCATGTGCCTGTAATCCCAGCTATTCAGGAGGCTGAAGCAGGAGGATCACTGGAACCTGGAGGGTGGAGGTTGCAATTAGCCAAGATCATGCCACTGCACTCCAGCCTGGGTGACATAGCAAGACTCTGTCTCAAAACAATAATAAAAATAATCTCTTTATATGCCTTCTGATCCCACCTCCACCTTACCCCTCCCCCAGTGACTTTGAGCTTCTTTAGGAGAGAGACTGCCTCAATCACTTTTGAATTCTCCATACTTAAAGTGTGGGCAGCATGATAGCACTTCAGTAAATGTTGTGAAATGATAGTGTGAGTGAAGGAGGGAATGATTGAATGGGTGAATGAATAAGTCAATGAATAAAGAAGCCCCAGAAGTCTAGGCAAGTTCAGTGTTTCCTGTTGCCCTCATAATTTTTAAGGCAACCTCTAGAACTAAAACTAAAAATGGAAATGATCTCTAATTAACATCTAGTGAAGCATCATCCTTGTTAGGGTTAAATGACCTCAGTAGTTTCCAAGGGAATGGCTCCCATTACTCCTTTTCTACCCACTTGGAAAGGTAAAGATAAAGCCACAGATCATTGGATGGTAAGCTATTCTTAAGTCAGTCCAACTATGTTGCTTAACTGAGCTTACCAACTACAAGCAGAGCTGCTGCAAATATACCTGTGAAGTGAAGCAAGGACCAGGTGATTATGCAAACCTTACATCCTGGGAGCGCAGCCAGCTACATAATCTGTGGAGCTCAGTCCAAAATGAAAATGTGGGGCCCCCTATTCAAAAGGCAGGGGAAAGAGTGCCATTAAAAATACATACAAACCTTTTCCTTCCTTTTGTAGTCTCTCTTTAGACTTGTCATGGTGTTTTTTGTTTACTATTTAATGTTCTGTGTAAAGAAACATTAAAATTTTATGTTATTAGCATGAATTTTGTCATTCATTTTTATATTGTGCAATGCTACTTTTAGATGAAAATATTAAAGCATTTAACTCCTATGAAGGAATACCAAATTCCCCAGTTTATATTTTGTGTTTTTATCCAAAGGATGCCTTGATCTGGTCAAAAAAGACAAATACAGGCCAAACCCAGGACGGTTAGAAGGAGGGAGAATGCTCCAGGCATGGAGCTAGCCAAAGGAGCATTCCAAGGCACAAGACACTTGTAGTGAGAGTGCAGCCCCACGCAAGCACCCTGGACCGTGCCTCCTATGCAGGGCACAGGTGCCCCACTGCCAGGCCCCCAACACTCTCCTGACTACCACAGTGTCCTGGATAGAGCAGGGTCCCAGAAAATCTAACCAGGCATCTCTTTTATCCAGTGCCACATTACCTCCATCCATAGCAGACAGGGGACCCCCACCCCGCAAAGGATTTTTAAATCTCTTCATCAGGACATGCTTGATATCTGGATTGGGATAGCTTCTGGCTGGTCACCCATTTGATTTGGAATGCTGCTACCTGTTAGGGCAGGGATGGGCGATGCCATGCTCGGCCCCAAGGTGCCATGGGTTTGAGTGACCCACCCAAGCCCTCCCTCTGCCGGCACCCAGACTCCTGCTAGGAGTGAAGGATGGCAGCAATTTTAGGACTCAACAGAGAAAGGGAGGTTGGGCGGGACTAAAGATAGAGAGACCAATGAAGAGGGTCTCTGGCAGAACCCATCCTGGAGATGCAGCAGGAAGCAAGACCTCCCATGATCTAAGGTGCCAAGCCCAGCGCATGCTCCGTTGTCCCTTCAGACTTCACTTATAACACACAAACTCAAAGAAAAAAATTAGGAAGAACTTCAAAACAGCAACCACAGAACATTAAACCCCAAATGCAGGGCCCGTAGAGTATGGGACCCTGTGGGATGCCAGATCAAGTGACTTTCCCAAGGCCACAAAGCTAAGTAAATGGCAGAGCTGGGGGGGGGGGGGGAATAACCCTGAATTTTTCTGCCATCACACATGCTGCCTCTTTCAGAATAGACTATTTCCAGCAAAAACAACATGAAACTAGAAGATTTACAGTGCTATGTTCTAAAAAAAAAAAAAAAAAAAAAAGTAGTTCCTAGCAGGCATGCTTTATTTTTAGCAATTTTACTTTAGAGTTTATAAAGCAACTTCATAAACATTATGTCACCATATCCTTAAAAGATAAGCATTAGTGTTATCCCCATTGTACGGACAAAGAAAGAGGATTGCTGATCCTGAGTCACACTGCTATTAAAGTGCAGAGCTGTAAGGTGAACCCAGGAGCACTCAATTCCTTTTCTTTTTATTAATAATCCTCAATCCCTGGGTAGAAATTGTAGGAAAGGAGGTTCATGGAGACGACTGGGCTGGCAGAGAAAGACTCCATCCATCAGATCTCTGAGGCAATTCCATGCAGAAGACACTTGTCAAAGCTATGGGAAGCCAGTGGGGTGAGGGGAATTTGATTCCAACACCCATCTTCATTTCCAAAGCAGCTCTGCCACTTACTGTGTGATCTCAGCCAAGTTCCTAGTAATCTTTATGCTTCCATTTTCTCATCTGTAAAATGGGGATGATAATAGCGATATCTATTTTATAGAATTGTTCAGAGGATAAAAGCACAGTGTCTGGCCTGCAGTTAACTCTCAATGAATAGCCGTTATTGTTATTGTTAGTAACAGTAATAATTTTGTTGGTGAAATTAGCTGACTAAGCCCAGGTCTCCTTGCTCCCTCACCATTATGTAAGTGCACCTCTCAATACTGAACACTTATCCGAAGAAAATGACATTTCCCCCAAAGCAAGAAGAATTAATTATTCTTCAGGCAATAGGAGTGTATGAGTAGATGTACTCCTTGTTAGAACCTCCAGAACAGATGCCGTGTTAGAAGGGAACATCTGGTCTAGCCCTTTCATGGCTCAGTTGAGAAAATTAAGACCTAAGGGAGTTAAATTACCTTTTCAGATTTATACAGTTAATTAGTGATAAGCCAGGACTCCTAATCCCATGCTCATTTCTAATGACTGTTGCTTCTGTTAGACAAACACAACTCTATTACTATCATTGATTTGAAGTATACTTCTGATTTTTTATAATGTCACATGATTATGAAGAACTGTATATTCTTTTTATTTTGGTTGTTATCATCAATCCTTATGATCATTATAATTATTATACTTTGAATAATGATTTAAATTTATTTATGCTCCTTGTATACATAAATTGAAGGATATACCAGTATTATTTTCATGGTATGTTCTCTTTTTCCTGCCGGATAGGAAATATTTTCGAGCCATATGGGATCCTAATTCTCTGAATGCTTTTAGATTATCAGATGTCTCAACTGACAGTCCTGGATGAAAATCAAATCATGAGAATTTGCAAAACTGAAAAAAAAAATTAAGAACATTTTGGTGTTATGGTGTACCAGCAATTCCATCTTTATCTTTCTTTCAATTAGGGGGGAAAAACACATCAGGCATCCTGCATATTAGAATTTCCAGCTCAAAATTTCAGTGCTTTTCCTATAAACTTACTTAGTGATCTTTAGACTAAATGTTTTTTAATAAATCTAAAAATCTCATGTTTTTACTTACAGATTCATTCTTTCAAGCTTTTATTTTATTCAACACTTAGCAAACAGATGTTAGGGGAGATGCAAAGATGCTTCAGGCATGATCCTTTCTCCCAAGAAGTTTGCTGTCCAGTAAAGGAAACAAGACATATAATACCAAGTAGAAAGAAACATGAAATTCTACAGCTGTTTATCACCTCTTTAACCTAGATAGAGTGTGCCCCCTTTTAATAATGCACCATTTAATTAAATATGAGGGACTTCATGATGCTTTTAGTACCAGTTGAATATTCTGGAAACAAAACTCAGAACCTTTAACTTGAAAAACTAGACAGGAGGACATTTAATTACATTCACTGTGAGAATGCATGTCCCTCCATTTCTTTCCCCTGTATTTCTTTCAGGTTGAGTAATATTATTCAGTGAAGAAAATGGAGTTAAAAAATGAGAATATCCTTCATGATATAGATGCTATACAAAGGACAAGTATATTTGTGTCCCTGATACAAATTTTCCCTTCATATACAACCCAAGGACAATTAGTGGCCCTAGCCAGTCCCAGAACAGTTCAAAGAGCTCTTCTTAGTGGAGCTCTTGCTCAGCTTTTAGTTTAGCCCTTCGTGGGGTTAGCCTCCTGCCTGTCTGCCCACAGCGATCATCTCCTCACACTTAATCCCATTGTTGTGATGTGAGCAAGTTTTCCCATCACCGAATTTTAAACTTGAAAAAGCCAAAACAAAGTTTTCGATGTGGAAAAAATATTTTTTTTCCTGAAGACATCTTAAGAAAAATGTCTTCAAGACCAAAACCAAAACTAAAAATAAATGTGGGGAAAAGTCAGGAATATTCTGTCAGTCAACTCTTTCAATAATCGCCATTCACTGCCCACCAAAGGCATTCCAGATTACAAAGGACCTAAATAAAAACTCTGACTTCTCGAGAGTTCCTGGAAGAGCTACACACTAAGGTCAACCTAACATACCCCTAAATGTTCTTATTGTTTCTGCCCTGTTATGATTATAATGTGTTTGGATTTCAAGAGTAACATTTTTTCCTGTAGAATACCAGGTTTATGTAAAACTGTACTTCCTTTAGAACCATAACTTTATACAATCTCTGGACACCTGTCATCTTCAATTGTAAGCTGAAACCCACTCCCAGATTTAGAACCTGTTAGTCCCATGAGCACTTTGGTAATTTTGCATCCGTTTTAGTTTCTAATAGAAACCAAAATCCAGAGTAAAGAAATTCCTTCAAGTAATCTTTTTATGAGAAATTCACAACGTTAAGTCAAAATGAGAAGAGGCAATGCTATAATTGACACACAAACACACACACCCCAACTTGGATCTGATAACTTTCATTCTTCCTAGTATCCCTTCTCTGCTATTCTTTATGTTATCATACCCCTGTCTGCCTAAAATAAATAGTAAATATCCTGTTGCCTCCATTATAACCTCTATTAATTACATGCCACAGTACACATCCCCATCATTATTTTCACTGACAGATAAACACTAGTCAGAGCAACTTAGATGCAAAAGATGGAGAGAGCTTTAAATAACGTTTTTTATGCAGAACTAACCCTTCCATGGCCTATCCTTGCCTGCCTCCAGGTATCCAATGGAGATATCTATCATTGGAGGTCCAAGGACTGTGGGCCCATCGCTGTCACCTTCTCTGAACAGTTTAGCCACTCATCCTGAGGAGAGTCCTTTCTTATGGGCACAGAAGGGTAGCAGGTGAATTTTTCCCTTTTCATTAGGAAAGCAAAAGCTTTTCCAGAAGTTCCCCAGTGACAACTTCTGTCACATGTTCAACCATTGCTTTAAAGGGAAGCTGAGAACTTTAGCTTATCCAGCCTCTGCAGTAGGAGGTAGTGAGAGGGAAAGGACTCAGCCTCCCAGCAATGTCTGCCACGACCAAGAAACAGAATTGCTGGGTCCATGGAGTCTGAACATTTTCATTTTCATAGGTACTGCTAAATCTTTATTCATAGTTGTATCCACATAGAACCTTTATCAAAGACTATTCTGATTTTCATCTTTGTCATATGGCTTTTCTCTTTGATTCAAATAAAAGATGCATTTGGCTTGGAGACTTGACCCCCCCGCAGTGAGACCCATTCCCATAGTCTCCCAAAAGGTCATATTTCATCACATTTCCTTTAGATTATTTATGTTTCTAGGCTGTTATTTCAATTTTGATTGTCGAGCTCAACTTCCATACCTCCCAATTTCTCCATCCATTCTCCACACCGAATCCAGAGTATATTTGAAGATACAAATTAGTATATTTCCTTCAATGTTTCCCATTGCACTTGGAATACAATCAAAGTCCTTATCAGAGTCTGCAAGTCTCTGTATTGTCTTATTTCCTGCGTTTCTTTCCCAGGTCTTCATCCCCCTCAGTCACTAAATTTTATTCTTAGTAGGCTTCTGTTTGTTCCTAAAACATGCCTCACCTTTTTCCTCACCTCAGTGCCTTTGCACCTGCTGTTATTTCTGCCTGGAATGTCCTTGTAACAGCTCTTCTCACAGTTAGGCTGCTCCTTCTAATCCCCTCAGGTCTTAATTACATGTCACTTTCTCAGAGAGACTTTCCTCACCAGTCTTTCTAACATAGATCTCCGTTGTTATTTATTTGTTTATTTTTTATTTTAGAACTCCGTTGATTCCCTTTATGTCAGTTTTACTACCTGTGTGACCTTAGGCTAATTATCAGCTTTTCTGTGCCTTCAATTCTTAGTCTATTATCTGTAAATAAGGATAATAATTGTATATACTAACATCAGAATTTATCATGAACAACAAACAAGACAAAGTGCTTAATAGTCCCTACTAATACAGTAAATACTTGGTATATAGTAAAACTTTGCTAAATAATTATTTATCTATTTTTTTATTCCATTGTTTCCCTTTTTCTCCACTAGACTGTAAATTCTAAAGGTAGAGGGACCTTGTCTGTCCTGATCTCATTGTATCTCACAACCACAGCCCAGTGCCTGGCACATAATAAATGCTCAAAAAATATTTATTGAACAAACATGAATGAATGACAATGCCTGCCTCAGTGGTAGCTCTGGACTGGACTCTGCCAGCTCATTTCCAGATTTCAGTGACCTCCTGTCTAAGGCAGCCAGATTAAGTGAATAAAAATACATGATGCCACTTAAATTTGAATTTCTGTATTTTATCAGGAAATTCTACTCCCTTCACCACTACCTTCACCCTTAAGAATAAACACTTCCTCTCATTTCCTCCCTCCCTTTCTCTTCCTCTTTGCTCCTTTCCTCTTGTTTGGCTATTTCTGAATGTAGTTCTCAGTGTCAAGAGACCCCATCATCCTTAAATCTGGGGATGTCTGTTCTTTGAGAGACAACCATATCTTTGATGAATTAATGAGTCTCCTTTTTGACAGGTCTACACTTCCCAGAGGGCTAAATTATCCACCTTCACCATCACAGGCTCCTTAGCCTGGATAGCCTTCTCAGGAGACTGCAACTCACTCTCTTTTCTCTGGATTCAGAATACATGCAGTGTGGGACACAAATGTCCTTAGCTTGTCCCCAGACATCCTCTGCTTTCGTTCATTTGTAGACACCCTCCTTCTTAAATCTGGCTTTGATACAGACCTAAAAGAAAAACACCCAAACACGATGTTGGCCCTGAGAACTTCATTTTCCCAGTTGACCAGTCAGGTCGTTTGACAAGGCACTGCAGAAGAGCTGAATCTCTCACAACAACCTAATGCCATGCTGATACTTCCTGCCTCGCAGCAGGAAACATGGCAAGTTAGTTAGTGCTTTAGCCACAAACACCTTGGGTCACTTTGATTAACATGTTTGGTTCTGGAATACACTAAGGTAGTTTAGAAGGAGAACTAACCAGTTGACCTTTCAGAAGATAAATAATTTATGTGAAATTCAATGTGTTGGAGAAACTCTGGCAGTCACTCCCTATGGTGTGTAAATATAGATGTAAGCTTGTGTGTGTGAAAATAGGGTCATGGGAGTAACTTCTTGGCAACGTTACATATCTATGGACCGGAATCTCCATCCAGAAAATGTCCCCTACTAAACATTTGGTTCTTTTTATGTAGTGAAGGAAGCATCAGCATCAGAGTCTGACCAAATAAAACACAGATCCCAGATCCATCCTATACTTATCTTGTGAACTTGACTCCATAGTGTCACATCTCTGAGACTCGGTTTCCTCTTCTATAAGATGAAAATAATACCACCTATGTTACAAGAGTGCTGTAAGGTTTATAAATAAGGTGGGTGAAGTACCTGCTACACAGTGAATGCTTAATGGCTGGTAATCTTTTTAGGTACTTCTTTCTGCGTCATTATATGTGGCTGTGTTGGGAATACCCAGGAGCAAATTCTTTTTGCTTCTCCTGCAGAGGAGCCCTTCCTTTTGGAGCTCTGCATCAGCATCTACAGTGACAGGGCATTTGCAAGAGCTTGATGAACGTACAAGGGAGCCATGTTCCCTGCCTGTTCGGAGCAACGTGTCCAAACTCACCAAACCCCGTCTCACTTTTCTCTTGTGAGGCACTGGGAAATGTTCAGCATATTAGACAGAAGAACAACACTCAGATATCTGCCAAGATTATGTACAGCCTACCCAAGGAAGTTTTTTTTTTTTTTTTTTTTTTTCAGCTTCACAGCTTGTGATTACAAAAGGACACAGGACAGCTGCTAACTGTTTTCCTTTCATCTCCGCTTCTGGCACGTTCTTCTTCTGATAGCTCTCCTGCAACACTTGGTCTGCACCACAGTGGGAGCTAAAAGAGTAGGACAGAGGTGCCACCCCAACCCCAGCCGCACCCCCTGCTCAGACTCAGCTGCTGGGAAAGACCATTTAAAGCATTTAATATCCTCCCTACCTCTCTGGGGATGGTGTCAACCCAGTGAGACACCACACTTCAAAAGAGAAGTTAAAGCTTTGTGGGTAGTTAGGGAACGTTTAGACTAGAAACTAGAAACCCCCCAGGTCCCTGCCAAGCCTGATTCCAGGATTCAGTGAACAGAAAGGACTGGAGCAAAGCAGGGAAGATTAGGCCAGACAGCTCTCCAAGTTCTCTTCCATAGAGAGGGTTCATTGTTGCTTCGGTACTGTGAAATCAAACATAAATGCATTGGAACACTCGCTTTCAAATGTGAATTTCAGATGACTCTGAAGTAAAAATATAAATGGTGTGGATCTAACCATGTTTTTTTAACTCAACCTTTTATCTCCTACATGATTCCTGCTAGAGGTAGTATAGGGTAAGTCTTGAGAAAGTCTCCTATCAGCTATGGGAACAAGCTACCTACCTCATAGGAAGTTATTGTGAGAATTAAATAAAGTAATATATGGAAGGTGTTTAGAACAGTGCCTGACACAGTAAGTGTGCTATTTACTTTACACTAATGAACACCAACTGCTATCAGTGTGAAAGTTGAAGGAAGACAGTAGGTATTCATCAGCTTTATATTTATACAGATATATGCATCTGGAGAGAAGTAAGAGCATACAAAAAAGTTTTGTTCACATCAACTTTTCTTCTTACTTGAAGGAGCTCTGGGTTAGCGTCCTTAAAAATGAAGAATAGGCTCCTTCTCTCATAGCTATAAAATTTTTGACCAAAGGCAGTACAAATTACTGTATAAATTATTTTGCACTCTTTTACAAATACACATAATTCTAAAACCTACATGAACACATCTCAAGTGAATTACACTTATAATTTATGATATCACCAAATCCTGCTCGATACTTTAACAAATAAATACCTGGTTACTTAAATTCCTTCTCTTTCTCTGTAGCTTGACAACAGATGTTTCAAAGGGGAATTGGGTTTCAAAAATAAAGAGGAAAAAATAGGTGACAGAAAATTCATTGTAATCATGGTAGCTGTTAAATATATAATGCTAAACTATATCTTAACCTTAAGATATAATTTATTAAAATACACAGCTTGCACATATAAGATGATGTCTTATTGATCAGTGATGTAGTATTTTTTGAATCAATAGTCCACATAGTCTGAAGAATCCAGAAAGCTTTCTTCATAAGCTAAAAACATGAAAATTTACTTAAGTTGTATGCAAGAAATTTTATTGCAGTAGACAGAATATGTTTAAATGGAGGATTAGGGTAGAGGGATTTTTTAGTGTACTATAGAATTTTCTTCCACTGCCATTTCATTAGTGTGAGAGAGGAAGTTAAAGTTGAAAGAAGCACATCATCCATTATCTGATCAGTTATAGTCACCCGTGTTTCTATATGATAAGCTAAATAAAGCTTTGTTCCAACACTGACAGAGGAATAATAAATCTGGTATTTAGCACAATAACCATTATCATAATCATGCAGAGAAGACATGCATTGGGTTTACTTGTAAATTGATATCAAATTGACTCAAAGCTTTTATAGAAGCAGAGAGGTAGCATTGTTATTCCAGGAAAATTATGTACAGTTTCATGCTACCATGCTATTTATTTTATAAAAGGCTAAATATTAAAAGCAAACTAAAGTACATGTTTTTCTATGTGTAAGTTTGTAAGATCTTGCTGTCATTCTATTATACAGTGATTCTATTTTAAATATTTAAGGTCACATAAATTGTGGAGAAGAATCTAATTTAGCTAATTATAGAGCAAAAACAAGTTTCCCCAATCAACAGTATCATCTTGATTTTTTTAGTCTTGGACTGGATGAAGGAAGAGAATAAATAACATTATCCAACTCAAGTTTATATTAAGAATAAGCCAGTTCCCTGTGGTCCTTAAATATATTTTCCTAACATTTTCTACAATATATAATATGAAGGAAAGCTTGCTAAATTAATAAGAGATAGTATTAAGTTTAAAAAACTACAAGAAATTTTAAATGCAGAGTTTGGAGAGACAGAGACATCAGTACAGATATTTTTGAGATGTTTTTGGTAAATAGCTGTTTTACTTCTAATGAATAATTAAATACAAAACACTGCTTTTCATTCTATTTGGGCATCCTAACAGTTTATCACAGCTGAAGAAGTTCAGTACCTAAGATATTCTCCCCGTGGTCAAAGAAACTTCCACTTTCAGCTATTAGTGCATAAAACATTAGGTGACTTTTTCCATTCCATGATTTAAGAGATCAATAAAGACACCCTGCATTAGACATTTCTTGACAGGCAAAGAACAGCTATTCTAAAAATACTGCATTTGGGTCTTTGATCACTCTAGAAAGTCATTAACTAAACAACTTTATTTATTGATTATTGTTATTTAAACACCTTATGCAGTGTGATTGGTGGATGCTAAGAAAGTCAAAAATAATTTAGTGATTGGACTTGTCATTTTCATAGCATAGATTTATAGCCCCACCATAAAGAAATGTTGCTGAAAGTAGAACAACCTTCTAATTTCTTTTGGTGACTGAAAAATTAAAAGAGAATTTGCTAAAGATCCTAAACTTAATGTTCATGAACTTTGACTAAGAGACACATGAATAATTACATCCTGAGAAAAATTCATGAGTATTTTTGAGTCCCTGATTTGATTCCCTGCTACTGCCCCATTTTTGTGATTTGACTAAAGTTTCAATGTCTCTAACTGTAGAGTAGCACTGTCTAATGGAACTTGCTACAGTGATGGCGATGTTCTGTATCTTTGTTGTCCAATATGGTGGCCATCACCTACATATGGCAAGTAAATTCTTGAAATCAAGATTTAAAAGAATCAACTATATTTGGCAATTGAGGGGTCATTCTTAACATTTGACAGAGAAGTTCTATGGAGTTGATGGGGGTGAACAGCTTATTCTGGTGGGTTGAGGAGGAAAATGGGAGATGAAAACATGGGACTGGAGTGTACTGGGTAGGAAAGGAGATAGAGAGTGCAGTGTAGTAGATGACTAAACAGAAGATGGACATGACGGAGCTCTGCCCCCAAATCATTGACCTAAAAGTTATGTGAAAAAAAAAAATGATGGAGGAGGAAGAAAGCTAAAGTTGTGTTCAGTTTTTATTGAGAAAAATGAGCAGTTGCTCACGCCTGTAATCCCAGCACTTTGGGAGGCCAAGGCCGATGGATCACCTGAGGTCAGGAGTTCGAGACCAGCCTGGCCAACATGATGAAACCCTGTTAGCCGGGCATGGTGACGGGCACCTGTAATCCCAGCTACTTGGGAGGCTGAGGCACGAGAATCACTGGAACACAGGAGACAGAGGTTGCAGTGAGCCAGGATCGTGCCATTGCACTCCAGCCTGGGCAACAACAGTGAAACTCCGTCTCAAAAAAAAAAAAAAAAAAAAGAAGTTAAACTGAGATTTGCTAGCATTTAGTAAAGGCAAGTGATAAAGTGAGAATTAATTCCAGCTCCCTAGGAAGAATGGGAATGTTTATTGTCTTTGATGGCACAACTGTCACCCAGGTGCCAAAGAAATGGTTAGATAGTTATAAGGTTTGAAACATTTTGTTTTTCCCTGAAAAGCTATAAGAATCCGTACTACTACAAAAATAAATTACCTTATAATTTCCTTTAATAAGAAATTTTATAAGTCCATCATACCAAGATTGATTTGTCAAAAAAATATATATTCTTGAATTTCTCTTTAATCACTTCTTAAAGCTAATCTTAGGTTACAAATTCTGAAACACTGAAACATAATTTCAAAATATACAATCTATATCTATATATAATGATACCAACCAAAAATCAAACATGGCTGAAATCATAGCATTTTGAAACTGAATACATATTCATTAAACTGCTTCATTTGGTGGGTGAGGACCAGAAAGCCTACAAAGAATATATGACTTAGCCAAGTTTGCCCCGCCATGATCCAAACCCAGTTCTGCAGACTCCAAGTCCCCTAGTGTTTGGACAAAAGGCTGGCTGAATGATGTACTAGGATATTTTTGGCATCCCTATGTATTATAGAAAAAGATAAAATAGAAAATTTCTAACAGCATGCCTCACTGGGGACAGTAAATCCTTTCCTTTCCATTTCCCAATTAGTGCCATTTCCCCTTTGACACATTTTCACTATTTTTCTTGTGCTTCCCATAATTTTGGTTCATTTTTCAAAAATGTTTGGCAATTATCCTATATGCTAGGAAATTTGGCTCAAAAAGATGTTCTTATGTACTCAACACCTTCTTTAAAAATATCTAACTTCCCTATAATTCTTCAAAAGGACTCCTCTCTTACTGAAGATACAGAAAATAGCATATTGGAGGTGTAGAGGAAGAACAGTGATCTTTAGGATTTAATTTACCAAAACATTTCAGTATTCAAACACTGAAATCCAGTTGTCAGGATTACCTAGAGATAGTAGCTATGCACACTATGGGATATTCATATGCTTTCTGTTTCTGCAAAGAAACCAGGTCCTCTATTCTACATGGGCTGAAGTTGTGGGTTGGTAAGTTAGGACCTGGAAAACCTGGTAATGTTCTAGCACAAAGATGGCCAAAGATTTTTTGTTAAGGGCCAGGTAACTCCTCAAAGAGTAAAAGTCAGAATGGTATCACATATCTCGCTCATGCCATACTAGTCCATTTCTGGAAATAATAACGCTTTCTCTAAATGAAGTCATTTGTATTCTCAGCCATGCTCTGTTGTGTGCACTGAGTAATTTCTTGAGAGCAATATTTCCTGTGGCATGTTGCCAAGACTGGCTTTATTTGTTTTTCATTAGGCTTTTCATTATCATGCTGCTGAATACCTCGATCATTCTGCTTCCTCCGAGATGGCTGGTGTTGCTTAAGCATAAGAATGACACGATGAGTAGGTGGAATGCTTTTGTCCAGTGAATGCCCGTTTTAAATCCCTAGCTGTGGTGCCATTCCAGTGGCTCTAATCCTTCTAAGAACAGCCAGTTATCCATTTATAGCATAGTCTGATATTATTAAGTTGTTTACATGCATCTATTCTGTCCCTGTCCAGGGAAAGATGTTAGTCTCACTTTGCGCCCCACTAGGGCTGTTCCTCCTCCTTTATTATGGCAGGAAAAGGCATCAAGTTCCACTCACTGCCCAAGCCTTGAATCGGTGTGTATTCCACATTTCTGCATCATTCCACATGTTCCATCTCCAAGTCAAACTTCCTGATAGTTTTCAAATCCACCTGCTTCTTTTTGCTCCTGTGACTACTACGTTAGTCTATGCCCACAGCGCCTCTAGAAAACAACCACAGTGGTCTCCATGCCCCAGAATCACCCTTTCAAATTCATTCTCCTTCGCTTTGAGTGTCTAACGGTACTCATCACTAAATAAATGGATATTCTGTCATTTCTATTCTTGCGTTTTTGTGTTACACATAAGTAGGACAGAGTTTGATTTGTCAAAAAAAATAGTGATCTGAATTCTTGAACCTCTATAGACGCCTCAATTTAAAGAGAAACTCTGTCTTACAAACCGTGAAAGATTAAAATCTAGGGATAAAATGAGCAATATGTAAACTTCTGCATTCAAATATTAATCACAGGTTTAAAATAACCATTGAAATCTGAGAATTTTAGGACTGAACTGGTCCTTGGACATTGTGGGCTCAACTTTACCATTTTATAGGTAGGGAAACTGAGGCCCAGCCCCAGAAATCAAAATAATGTTTCTAAATTTGGAATCTCAGCATGTAACTCTTTTTCTTAAAAGCTGTCCATGGCTTCCCATTATGGTCAGGATGAAGTCTGAAGCCCTCAGCATGGCATGCAATATCTGTATGGTCTGCCCTCTGCTTACTCATCCAGCCTTACTGTTTGCTCCTCTCTCCATATTATCCCAGAACATGATGCTTCCAAGTATACTACATTCCTTCTTACTCACAGGTCTTTGCACATAATTTCCCCATTGTCCTTCCTCTTTTAGGTGCTATGCCTTAACCACCCATTTTTCCTATATCTGATTAGATGTCCTTTTCTCTGAAAAAATATCCTGGATTCCCTCTGGACTCCTAAGCAAGTGTCACCATCATAGCACAGTCTCAGCATCCTACCTAACTGCCTTTGAACAGTCCCTTTCCATCACGGGACTGGAAGGAATAAAGGCAGTTGTGGGCAGGGCCCTGCATCTTATTCATCATTCAGTCTTCATATCGTGATCTGGTGTCTGGCATTCAATAATTTTTTTAACTTTTATTTTATGTTCAAGAGTACACATGCAGTTTGTTACCTAGGTAAACTTGTGTCATGGGGCTTTGTTGTACAGATTATTTCATCACCCAGGTATTAAGCCTAGTACTGATGAGTTATTTTTCCTGATCCTCTCCCTCCTCCATCCTCCACCCTCCAACAGGCGCCAGTGTGTATTATTCCCCTCTACGTCCATGTGTTCTCATCATTTAGCTCCTACTTATAAGCGAGAACATGTGGTGTTTGGTTTTCTGTTCCTGCATTAGTTTGCTAAGGATAATGACCTCCAGCTCCATCCATGTCCCTGCAAAGGACATGATCTCATTCTTTTCTATGGCTGCACAGTATTCCATGGTGTATATGTACCACATTTTCTTTATCTAGGCTATCATTGATGGGCATTTAGGTTGATTCTATGTGTTTGCTATTGTGACTCAATATTTTGAAATTAAGTATTAACTCTCACTTTTAACCAGCCTAATATATGTCAATTTTTCTATCAGCCTTCCACACAAAATCTGTCATCAAGGGGGGAAAAATGATTCATTCACATCAATGTGTAAGTCACTGATAATCTTAAATGGCAACTCTTACTAGAAGCATTCACATTTTTACAGAAACAAAGTTTTTTTTTGGTTCTTTTTTTATTTATTTATTTTTATTTTATTATTATTATACTTTAAGTTTTAGGGTACATGTGCACAATGTGCAGAAACAAAGTTTTAAGTCACACGAATGAATCTCCAATGCAGATAACCCAATGTGGATATAAGCCACGATAGATATTTGTGAGGGGAGGGGAGCTTTCTCCTAGCCTTCACATCAGTAACAAGGTGACTGACTCTGCCCTCACCCTCACGGAAGAATGACTCTATGTCTTTGTTCATAAAAATCAGGTCACTCATTGGTTTTCTCTGTATTAAATAAATCCTTGTTATTTATCCACAGTATAAATGCTTGATTTAACTTGTAACATTTCTGTTTTGTTTCAGGGAAGCAATGTTATGGAAGATCAGGATTTGTTGGAAATTGGAATCCTTAATTCTGGGCACAGACAAAGAATTCTACAGGCAATCCAGCTCCTTCCAAAGGTGAGCAATACTTTTATTGCCCTAGTCCTGTGTACGGTTCCCAGTGATTTTGAGTCCAGGCATGCAAGGAGTATTTGTATTTAGTACAGTAGTTCTACATATTGATGCAACCTCAAGAGCAGATCTTCTTAGGTCCAACTGCACGTTCAGACTTACGAGACTACTATGGGCCACACTTGGCTTAAGGTTTTATTGTTTTTTTGTTTTGAGACAAGGTCTTTCTCTGTCACCCAGTCTGGAGTGCAATGGTGTGATCTAGGCTCACTGCAACTTCCACCTCCTGGGTTCAAGCAATTCTCCTGCTTCATCTTCCTGAGTAGCTGGGGTTACGGGTACACACCACCATGCCTGGCTAATTTTTGTGTGTGTATGTATTTTTAGTAGAGATGGGATTTTGCCATGTTGGCCAGGCTGGTCTTGAACTCCTGACTTCAGGTGATCCACCCACCTCGGCCTTCCAGACTTCTGGGATTACAGGCATGAACCCTTAGCTTGAGATTTACCTAGAAAAATGTGATACAGAAAACACTGCTGGCCACCAGGGAAGCTTCAGATTTTCTCTTCAGTGAGAGTCCTAATATCAGTACAAATATCAGTTCTGGCCCCCCAGGTGGCAGCTCAGGTTCAAGAAGACTAGATTCATATTGGGTGGGTGCAGGAATGGCCCTGGCTTAAAAGCCTCCTGCCCCATAAGAGACGATATCTCCTGCAACAACTCCATAGACTTATCCTCCATGGTCCCTACAAGGGACCTAATTACATGAGTCATTACTCAGGGAAGTCCAAAGTATCACATCCCCATCATGTATTTATAGTTCATGTATAGGCCCTCCTAGTCCAGATGCAATTTATCAACCAGGCATCATTTTTACTGTAAGCAGTGTGTTACCTAGCAACAGAGTTGACCTCCTGTTTCCAGATAAGGTGTCAAAGTAGCCTAAAGGAAGAGGAAAATCTGAGCATGAATCTTTCAGATATGTGGGATTTTAATTGATAAGGAAAGGAAAATGCATTTCAGATCTATGGCCATACCAACCTGAACGTGCCCGATCTCGTCTGATCTCGGAAGCTAAGCAGGTTCGGGTCTGGTTAGTACTTGGATGGGAAAAGGCATTTCAGGAGGCCCCAGGAACCATATAAAAACAAATTTGGTTCAGGCAACAAATTGCTGGAAGTATGAGGGAAATAGACATTTAAAATCCAATGGGATTTGTACAACAATGCAAATGTACTTCATGCCACTGAAATATACACCTAAAAATGGCGATGATGGTAAGTTTTATGTTATGTGTATTTCATAACATATTCACGCAATTCAAAAAATAATTTTAAAAAGAGGAAGAAAATTCAAAGTGATTAAAACAATTGAGAAGTGTGTAGTCAGAGATAAAGCAGAAAAAGTAGGTTGGGTCAGTGTGTGTCAGGCTGAGGAATTTGAAATTTATTCTGTAGGCACTGGGGAATGGACATGACTGGACTACTTTAGGCCAGTTAATTCTGGAGGCAGTGTACAAGTGGGATTAGAATGAGGGAAAGTTGAAGTTGGGTCATCTGTTTGCAAAAAGACTGTGGGGCAGATTGGAGGCAGGTGGCAGATGAACTGTAATAGATACACCTGGATATTTGAGATTGTCCTAGGTTTTGTACTCTCCTATCCTCCTGTTCTTTCTAGAGAGGCTATACTTTCTCCCTCCCTAAGTGGGAAAAGTAAATATTAACCACTATTTCTAAGGAAATTGTCTGATGAAATTTCCCAACTGACAGTGAATTGAATTTCTACTGATAGACACTTACTCCTTTTGCAAATTCACTGAGCCAAATATACAAAGGAGTTTAATCACATAATTTTCTACACTAAATGGAAAAGAATAAAACATTCTTAGAACCAATTCAGGAAGTAATTCCTATGAGCATATTGTTCACCTCTCTGCTTGTGTATGTTTACTTAAAATATTACCTTCTCAGCAAGTTTTGTTCTCACTTTCAGCAATGGCTTCCATACTGCTGTATCTATAGCACCTAGCACAGTGCCTGGTTCATAAAAATAGATAAACATTCAACAAATCAATGAATGACTACTTGCTTTGTCACATGCTGCCATTCATTTAAAGTTCAACTCAGATATTATCATATCATATCGCTTCCTTTGTGCAACTTCCTTCAAAATGGAACCACTCCTTACCATCTAAGTAATTATCAACCTAGTCCTCACCAACCACCTCTATCTAGATGGACTACCATAGTGCATTCTAGTCTGTCATCCTTGGTTAGACTACATGAATCAAGTTCTCATTGGTCTCCTCTATCCTGGACTATTCACAGATGCTTAACCTCTGTCCAGGTTACCTTCTTACCCCTCTATAATTGAATTTCTATACAGTATCTGGAATGATCCTTCTAAAATATAAATCAGGTCATGCTATACCCTGCTTCAGTTCTCCAGTGAATTTCCTTCCCACTTAGAATAAAGTCTTTATCCTGTCCTACAAAGGTCCCACTACCTAGAAAGCCTTTCCTTCAGAACTTCATACACTTGCTCCTATACATTGTCAAATCTCTATTCGAATGTGACATCTTCACAGGGGCCTTCATGAGCTAAAATTCACATCCTTCCCTTACCATCACTGTTCTTGCTATTGCTCTGCTTTATTTTTCTTCATGCCACTTAGTGTGATCTGAAGTTATATTATTTATTTGCTTTTTTTCTTCATTATTTTCCATCTCACCCTCAGGAAGCAAGGTCCATAAGGTCAGGGACCTTGACTGTCTTATTCTCTTTTCTATATATCCAGCCTGTAGAATAGCACCTGTCACATAGTAGGTACCCAAGTAATACTTGTGGTATGAGAAAATATACTGACCCTCCCTTTCCTCTGAGATTTTATGGCCCTGTGCTTGTTCATATCTCAAGGTACTAATAACATTCAGCCACTTCTATGCTATAAACATCCTGAGGGCAGAGACAGTGCAACATCCTTGAATTTCCCAAGATGCTTAACCCAATACATGGACATTCTTTTAAGAATGAATGAGTGAGTGACTGAGTGAATGAATATTTTCCTCACATGTCATTCAAATGTATATTTTTAATCAGAGCACCTCAATTTTAAGATATATCTGTAATCCTGTACACACCACTTGATAATGCAAAACAAGAGAAACTGAACCTAGAATTATTTGGAGAATAAATGAAGTGTTTATTTCTAATACAGAATATCATTCTCATTAGAGAAAATAATATAAGAGAAACAATACAAAATTAAGCTTCTATAGAGAGGCTGATGCAGAAGAGCTCACTCTGCACACAAATTAGTAGAGAGTATATAAAAACATCCAGACGCACATTGAGCAGCACAAATAGAATGCTGTAATGCCACAAATTGATGCTTTGCCTTCTTAGGTAATGAGCCCGATCTTCAGATGGTTAATAGTGTCATTTTATTGCCAGCACATTCATCTGCATTCACTTTAACTTTGCACTGCCAGAAAACGGACAAAATGTCTCTTCATTTTGTTTATACAATTTCAGTCTTCAGAATATTTGTATTCTTCATCTGTCATGAGAAGAAATATCCCATGATTGCTACCTGGGATCCTTTAATTAACATATTGTGTTGTGGAATTAGTGAGATTGTTCCTAAACAGAGAAAAGGTGCTTTGCTCAGTACAATCTTGATGTGTTAGCACACTTTAAAGCATATTTTTCATGCTTTTATTTGTATTTGTTGTGTCAAGCTTCAAAGAAAAAAGTTTATTCCTTTTGTAAGAATAGCTATTCTGTAATATGTCTTTTTTAATACTGAAATATTCACCAATGCAAAGATTTACATCTTCTCAACTACACTTGATACATTCAACACATAGAATGCATCTTTCTCGCTGTCTTTTGCAATGCTTGACCTTTTGTAAAGCTTAACTATCCATTTTCACCCAGAGTCTACTTCCCTCACCAACCCCAACTCTGTCTTTTCTCAGCTCTAAAAGCTTTCCTGGACTTCTTGAAGATCAAATTTCACCTTTTTCCCTTTTTATGAAGGGAAACAAACCCAAAGTTCCACAAGAAAATGGCTTTTTTTCTACTATCCTAGAAATGTTAAGTTTATTGTGCTTTTTCTGTCTCTTTGGACACAGGGATATTACCTGATTACTTATTTTCAACATACAACTTAGTTTTTTCCAGAAAAGAATTGTATGTGGCCAAGTCTTTGGATAATCCTCTAATACATTTTCCTTTTTAAAAGGGCATAAACGCTTTTGTCCTTTGATAATATAACACCTGAAGGTCAGGCATTCAAAGGATTTTCATTTTAAAGGTTTGCAGGACTTTGTGTCAAGGCTCATATCGCATCTGCTCTCTTCATATCCCTCAACCTGAGTTGATGGTATATTTCAGCACATAAGCAACTTTTATATTGTATGCTCACGCTGTTTTTCAATATTTCTTCTTCTAATGCCTTCCAGTTTTATAATACCTTTTGGAATTACTTAGTAGTTGTCTATACTCAATGTCTCCCCATTTCCTTTGCTCCACTAAATCCCTCAAGGGCTTGAGTTGTTTCTCTGCTGCGACCTCCCACAACCAGTGCTAACGTCACCAGTAAGCAGAAGATCAGAAATTCCATAAGCCCTTTGTTATCTCCACCCTACTTTGACTTCAGCAGACTCTGATACTATTGACAATTATTGTTATCAACCAAACTGGGTTCATTTGCCTGCACACAATTGTGGCCAAACACTGAAGCGCTGGATTTTGTAGAGAGAAAGGTCTGTTGCAAGGCGGCCAAGCAAGGAGGCAGGAATCCAGCTCAAATCCGTCGCCATGTACCAGCCTTAAAGCGGTATATTTAAGGGAGAGATTCTGGGGGCGGGGCTTCCCGGTTGGTTAGTGATTGGCAGAAAGGAATGGGAAGTTTGGAAAGTCCCTTGAGCATGCGCGGTTGTCCCTTCGTGCTTTTCCATGGGTTGCCTGTGCAAATTCATGGGGAACTGGTCTGAAACATGACGTGGAAATTCAGGCTGTGACATCAAAACGTCACCCCCCAGTCGAGTCTATTCTGTGCTATTCTGACTCCAGTCAGCCTTATTGGTTCCAGCCAGTTTCAGCCAGTCAGCCAGTTTTGTTGCAAGCAGAGAGAATTATAACAAGTTGTTTCTTCATCTGGCTTCTTGCAAGGCAAGCTCAAGGATTCTTGTTAACCCCATGGGGCAAATTTTCACTATTAACATTGTCTTCTTTCGGCTTCCACAATACGTAGTTACTCTCTGCATCTCTGCTGTTGTCTCTCTGCCTACTCATTCTCCTCGGTTAAATCCTGGAGTTCCTCAAAACTCAAACCCAAAAATATTTGATGACTAGTAAATATTGTTATCACAGGACTCTTGATCTTAGTGCAACGTCTGGTATTCACTTTTGTTCATTGCTACTGTTACTTTACTACATAATGAACACCTGAATTTTAGTGGCCCTTTACTTCTGAGTTCTGCTCGGTTTAACCAATATTTATTGGAGCTACATATATTTAATTATTTTTTTCACTGAATGGCACTGAGCACCTCTGAATGAATGGATTAAATTACCCCCTTTTCTATCCTCAGTTTGAGGCTTTGGCTAAAAAAATTTTTGCTGTTATTCCAATAGATGATTTATATTCTGTATTGTTAAAGAACAAATTACCCCAAATTTTAGTGGCATATAACAACATTTATTATCTCCCAATTTCTGTGGGTCAGGAATCCAGGTACAATGTTGATTGGGTCCTCTGTCTCTGGATCTTTCAGACAGCTACAGCTGTCTCAAGACTCAAGTCAAGAGGATCTACTTCCTAACTCACTCACATGGTTGTAGGCAGGATTCAGGCTCTTAGGGATTTTCGGACTGAGGCCTCAGTGCCTCACACACTGTTGGCTGAGGCCTCCCTTAGTTCCTTGTCACCACATAGAGCATCTCACAACATGCAGCTAGCTTCAACAGAACGAGCAAGTGAGAAGACAAGAAAGTGCTAGCAAGATGGAAGTCACAGTCTTTTGCTACCTAATCACACAAGTGACATCCCATCTTTTTGCCATTTTCTATTCATTACAATCAAGTCACCAGATTCAGTTCATACATAATAGAGGTGTTTACACAAGGGCATGAATACCAGACGGTGGGGACCATGGGGTAGGGCAGGCAGGGTGGGACACATCTTAGAAGTCGGCCAGGTACATTTTATAATGATCTACTTTACAGCCTAGTTTCCATTGTCCACATTTGTAGTTAAAATGGAATAATCCATCAAAAACTACAAGGAAAAAAACACCCTTTATTTCCTTGGGCCATCTTCCTGGGACTGTATTGTTCACAGTCAGATGATTTAAGAGCCACCTTTGCTACTGCCACTCAAAAAAGAGGCACATGTCTCTGGTCTGTAGAGTTAGGTATAATGTAGCATGATATAAGATAATACGGAAGTTAGGGACACTAGATATTTGCAAATTGTACATAATCACTTCATAACCTGAACATCACTGATCTAAGTGATATACACAAATCAGTAATCCCATAAAACAGCACAGTTTCTTAAAATGTATTTATTCTTCATTGTTGCCTCATTACTGAAAAGAGTATTTTACCATATATATTAGGTCAGTGAGTCTACTAAACTCTATTGGACAAAACTTGAAGAATGTTAGCAAATAAAACGGGTTCTAATAAACTAACATAGCTAGAAAGTTACAAGTGGTCATTTAATTTTAGGCCTGAACGAAGAAAATAGATCAAAGCAACAGTTGACCCCCTCAAAATGGTGTGGGCAGAGATTGTAGGGATTGAAAACTCAAACACTTTTAAAGAAAAGACAATATGGAGTGGTGGAAACTGTGGCACACTGGAGAGCAGAAGTCCTGCCCCTCCTCACCCCCCAAAAAAACTGTGAGTTTCTTTCATAAACACTTTGTTAACAAAACAAAGCATTGGGGGCCAGATTTGGTTATAGGTGTCACTCTGCTACCCCTATGTCATAGATGAAGAGAATCACTCTAGAAATAAGTCTTAATATGATGAGATCACAGGTTATTTCAGCCTTTGAAAGGAATATTAGGAATATGACATTCTTTCAAAGAAGTTACATCTGAATTTTAAGGACCTTGAAAGAACTAGAGTCTTTAAGAGAACAGAGACATTCTATGAAGATAATTTTAAGGACCTTGAAAGAACTAGCATCTTCAAGAGAACAGAGTCATTCTCTTAAAGACGCTAGTGCTCTCTAAGTCCTTAACATTCAGATGTTTATTGATTCTAGGCTTGATGGTTGACGCAGATGTGTGTAAGCTTTAGCGGAAAAGTGTACAACCAATGTTATTTCTTTAAAAGTCTAGAAAGGAAGGTTCAGTCTTATTTCCCTGTCACTTAGAAAAATGATAGAAACTTGTTCTTATTTCTTCTGGTATTTTTCAGAAGGGCAATGACAAAATATAGCCCACAGGCACAGATGCTCTCATGGTACCTTTTGACAGGGCGACTTATTTTCATTCTCCCATCCCATCACTCACTCTCCATCTACCCTCATTCTTTTCACTTGCATTTCTTTTTATTCTTTTTATTGCATGTCTTAAACTCACTGCCACCCAGTGTTGGCCTACCACCCAGTGGACATCAGTTAAAGATACACAGTCAAAGAGAATCTCACACCCACATACGTGCACTGTTAGCATGGAGGTCCTAACCTAAAGTAAATACATGACGGGACCCAGTCTCACCGAAGGCATAGAATATTCTATTTCCTATAGGTCCAGTCCTTAGTAAGACAGGCTGTGGTATTCCCAGGGTTCTTACAAGCTCCACTCAGTTCTGAAAATGTCTTGTGGGGTTTTTTTTGTTTTGTTTTTTGTATTTTTGTTTTTTGTTTTTTTGCCGGGGGTGCAAAACAGATATGCTCAGTGCTCAGGGGTTGGCAAACTTTTTCTGTGAAAAGCCATATCATAAATATTTTATACTCTACCGGCCATATGTCCTATATTGTGGTTACTCAACCATGTTGCAGAGTGAAAATAGCCATAGATGATTCAGAAATGAATGAGTGTGGCCGTGTTCCAAATAACTTTATTTACAAAAACAGGCAATAGACCAGGCTTAGACTGTAGGCATAGTTTACTGACCCATAACTTATCAATAAATATCCAGCTAGATTAAGAACTTTTCCATACTTCTGAGAATCTTCTAAACTGGGAAGAACTCAGATCAGAAATATAGCCTACTTTATCAGACTAGTGAAAGGCCCCAGGATAACCCAAGCCTCCTGATGTCATCCCAGAGAAATGTGTACAATTAACAGGGATGACATTGGCTATATGTCTTTTAGAAAAGGAGTCAGCCCCTTTGGCCATCTTCATGGGACTATATGCTATTCGGTGTTCAGCACTTATTTCAATCAATAAACAGGTGTTTATTGAATATGCTATGCTCACAGATCTGACCCCAAAACTGTGATTCTTACAGAGTTCTGTTTCTGTGCCACAATACTCTCTTTACTTTCCTTACTTTTTCTAATATTGTTTCATTAGCTGCTTATGCTTAGTCTATTTTATACATTGATATTCCCTAAAATTCAGCCTTAATTATCTCATCTTCCTTCCCTTACCCTCCTGAGGCGCCTTCATTTGCCTGCCTAGCTTCTGCTATCAACTTCATATGAGCAACTCTCAACCCTCGTCTGGGTTTGGAGCTCTTTCTGCCTTCAGAACACCTACATCTGAACACAGCTGAAGTCCATTTCTTTTAAAAAACCCAGCCTCTATTCTATTATATTTATCTTTATTCATTCATTCTGAAAATAACTGTGAGTGCCTACTATATACTAGTCATTTCCCTTAGCACTAGGGTTACAGTAATGAGTAATATAGATGAAGCCCTTGCCCTCATAAAATGTGTATTCTAATGAGAAAAATTGATTTTTATGTAGAGATACCTTTGAAATGATATTTCGTTATATATACATGCTATATTGTATAACATTAACATATTATATTCCTATTATAACCTATTACATACAATATAATATATATTTTATAATACAAATGTATAGTATATATAATATAAAACATTATATATACGATAATACATTTTTTGTTGTATATTATATATGTTATACAAAAATAGATATAATTATATATAATGTTATATAATTATATACAATAGACAAATGTCATTAAAAGACACAAGATGCTGATAATATACTCAGGAGGAGCAGTTGACTTGCTGAAAGACTGTAAAAGATCACCTTTTTAAAAAAGAAATCGTTGGTGCCATTGGATGAGAAAGGAAGAAAGAGTAATCAATGTTAAGGTCAAAAACCTAAGTTATTTGGGCTATATAAATGTTGAAGTGACAGCAAGTCATTCAGATCCCTTTTATTATTCCTTAGCCTGGCACACAGTATGATCAGGGTAATGAACCTAGCCACTGTAACAAACAGCTCCAACTTCTCAGTGGTTTATCACTGTTAAATTTATTTCTCACACATGCTAAGTCCAGTGTGGGTCAGGCAGCTCTCCTCCAACCAGTAATTCAGGGACCCTGGCTTCTTCCATCATGGACCCTTCCATCCTGGAGTTCTTTGTGGGCTGCCATGACAGCAGGGTAGAGAGGAACGTAGAAGATCACTTGGGATGTTCTATTGCCAGGACAGGAAATGCATCACTTACTTTAAACCACATTTGATTCACCAGGATTCAGGTTCATAGCCCTCATTAAACTGCAAATTAGGCCAAGAAGTATTATCTCTCTTCCTAGGAATATGTGATAGAATTCCTGAGAATCTAGTCATTCTGTGCCAGAAACATCATCTCCTTCTGTACCTTAACTGTCATCCTTCTTCCCATGGGTAACTCCTACTCATTCCTTAATACTTAAGCCTTGGAGAAATCTTTACAACATCTTCTCTCTGGGATAGATGATTTAACCCTTCTGTGTTCCCATTACACCTCATAAAAACCACCTGTTGACTAATTTGTCTCTTACTCAAGATTAGGATCTTGGCCATGTTCATCTTCCTTTCCTAGGTATGGAGCACACAGATCATGAACATAGTAATGCCCAGTTAATATTTATTAGACTGGACTGAGCCAAACAAAAATGCTGATTAGAGGTCAGTTCTGAATGGGTCAGGTTAGGATGCTCAAAGATATTTCCAAACTGAGTGCCTTTATTTTTAAATGTGTTACAAAGGGATAAGGCATGTCCTTCATGAGTGTAAGCACGACAGCACTGGCGGCGTGCATTTCCTAGGGTGAGATTCATGCTTCCTGTTTACAAGTGATGACCAATAACTAGTCTGTTCTACAGGGTCACATCGAGAGAAGGAATGGCCATTGTTCATGAAGCTCTTCGCACCCTTTGAAATGACAAAGCCCCATATGTACAAAATGCAAAATAGCAATAACTGTATGGGCTGGATAGATTTTTAAACAACTGCTGGGCGTGAGAGCACGCAATTCAAACATACTTACCCATGCTCTGCTCCAAGTTTTTTGTGCAGTTTCACAAAGCAAGATGGCTATTACATTCTTCCCAAGCTAAAGAGGCAGAACTTTTTAGTGTTTTTTTTTTTTTAAGAATTTATCTTGGAATCGTTTATTATGTAGACCACAGAGCTGAAATATCACTTTTACTCCTAATCTCCTTCTGATATTTACAGAGAAATAGGGAAGGAATTAGGCAGGAAAATAGGCTCTGATCTATTGCTATCCCCAGCAGCTGTCATCCTTCAATTCTGAGAAGTTCACCCCCATTTAATAAAGAACAGTGGCTCCCTTGGAGTTATCCTGCAATCTGTAGTGAGAGAAATAGGGCTTTAGATATCTGAGCACTTTCCCTTCCTTACATAATTCGTCAAGGAATAATCACAATTTAGAGCTGGAAGGGACCTTTAAATCTCCAGCTCTTCCTCTCACTGGAGTCATTTCACAGGTGAGGAAACTAAGTCCCAGTCCTATTAATTGACTTGCCCCAAGGAAGATTGCTCCTTAGCAACTGAACTGGAACTAAATCCCAGATATCTGTGCTCATGACAATTGCCTCCTGAGTGAATACTGTGCTATATCAGAGACCCAAGGCTGTGAGTTGCTTGTGTGTTTGTGAAAGAAACTGAAAAGGGACAGGAAATGAAAGAACCAATTGACTAAAAGCAAGAACCGGGATCATTTATAAAATCGGCCTTCCTTTTACATTTCAGGCTTAAAAGGCAGTTTTTGCAGCCTCCATGGACCACTGAACTCCCTTCTCAAGGATAGAAGGAAGGGTTGCAGCAGGAATCCAAGAGCTCTAGAAATACAGGAAAAAGACAAATGTGAAAAAGAAGAAAAGCAGACATAGGCCATGTGAGCTGTCCAGCAGCCACCGGGGTCATTCACTTATTTATCCTTGAAGGTAGCCTGAGAGAAGCTTCACTGATAGCATACTGTGCTGTTTCAATAAGTAAAATAATCTTAATTTATTTTCCTTCTTAATCTGGGTAGAGAGGAAGAAAAAATAGGCAAGATGGAAGGTCATTCTCTAAGAGAGTAAAGACACATCTTTAGAGCATTAAACTCCAGGGAAATGACATTTTTATGGGATTAATCTAGGAAGCAGCATAATGGAATGGTTGGGAACATGGTCAGACTATCCGAGTTTGAATCTTGGCTCCATTCTTTGCCTAATTGTCTGACCATGGGCAAGTTTCTAAATCTTCCTGTGCCTGGTTCCTCACCTTTAGAATGGATGTAATGATTTCACCTTCTCTGTAGAATTAAATGGGTCAGTATTTGTAAAGCACATAAAATGGAGTTTTCCAAAGCATATGTGCTATATTAGTGTCTATTAAATACACTTTTAAAAAGAAGGTTTGAAGCTGAACCAAGAAAAAAGGTAGGGTTCATTTGGCCCATTAATTGTATTGAAAATTACTACTCCAGGCATAAACAGTAAGCAAAATGTATCTCCTTTTATTTATTCATTCAATAGATATTTTTAAACCACTTACTGCATGCCAGGCACTGTACTAGCTATTGAGAATTTGGTGTTAGGAAGCAAGACCTACAAGGTCACTGTCCTCGTGCAGCTTAAATTCTAGTGAGGGACCCAGAAAAAAAGAAGTAAAACTATATAATTTCAGGTAATGATAAATGCTGTGGAGAACTATTAAGCAAGAAATGGACAGAAAATGATGGGAATCTGTGAATGCTGTTTTAGGTGGATAAACTAGAATTCATACTGAGGCGGCTTAACAGAGATTCTTAACCACCCCACTGTATTGTCTAAACGCTGTACTTCAAAGCACCCTAAGGATACTAAGGGGATAATGAGACGAGTAAGCTAAATAATCCACTTAAGTCATCTTTAAGGAACTTGCAATCTTGCAGGGGCTCAAAAAATAACTCTCTTGAGCTTTTAGTTAAATCTAATTTAATCCCAGTTTAGCCACCTACTGCTTGTGTCACCTTGGCCAAGTTACTTAAATTCTCTAATCCCAGTGTCCTTATCTATAAAACAATAGATAATAGTGGAACTTATCACATTAGGTCATTGTGAGATATAAATACAAAAATGCATATGAAGTTTCTGACATTTAGAGGAACTCAATATTAGTTATGACCACTTACATTTGTTCAATAAATTCTCCCTAAATTAACAAAAATCAATACATTTTTTATGTTGCTTTTGCCTGGAGCCAAGAAGTAACAGAAAAGAACTCAATTACTGACCTAAGAGAGTCCGTGACTGAAAATGCCCATGACTGCATTGCATAGTGAACATTCTAGTCTCAGCTAGTGGGTTTCTCACAGTGCAGTTATTCATTTTCTAGATAAGAAACTGGCAAAACTTTCCAATTTGATTGTCATCTACTAAACTGATAATTTTGAAATGTATTTAAAGATTATTGTTTAGTACATCAGAAGCTAGAAGAGAAGGTGTTTAAAGTCATAACCCATGCCTCCCTATTTGAGAGATTAAATGGGCAGAGCACGGTGGCTCATACCTGTAATCCCAGCACTTTGGGAGGCCGAGGCAGGCAGATCACGAGGTCAGGAGTTCAAGACCACCCTGGCCAATATGTTGAAACCCCGTCTCTACTAAAAATAGCAAAAGTAGCCTGGCATGGTGGCGCGCACCTTAGTTTCAGCTACTTGGGAGCCTGAGGCAGGAGAATCACTTGAACCCGGGAGGTGGAGCTTGCAGTGAGCCAAGATCCCGCCACTGCACTCCAGCCTGGGCAACAGAGTGAGACTCCATCTCAAAAAACAAAAAAAAAAAGAGAGAGAGATTAAATGAATAAGCCTAATACAGAGAGATCTTCCTGTCTGCATCTCTTAGAAGCAAGGACTCAATATAAATATACATAGCATAGAATGGAATGGAAGTGAACTGAGAAGCTGAGCAGTCAGATCTTGACAGTGTAGTTCCATTTAGTTGCTAAAGGCATTGTGATTTCATAGAAAAGCAGAACTGTGTGCATTTACACGAAAACTATAAAACAGCATATTCGCCATTTTGAATAAGGCATTGTCACCTGCCTTTACCATACAATTGAAATAAGTGCTAACTTAATTGTTGAATAGAATTTGGCTATATTTCTTATTTTCCATCAATGGCATTCAAGTGAGATATTTCTGTTCAAGTTATGTCTGCAAATGAATTGAGCATTTACTTATGTCCCAAGACACAGTGAAAGGAGAAAAATAAGATGAAATTACACAGTATCTGCCTTCAAGAAGATTTTAGTCTAGCAAAGGAAGTCAGACCAATATGCAAATGATCTTAATATAGTACAAGTCAGAACATGAAACAAGCTATAATAGGAGTTAAAATAACAAGTTTTGTACGTTAAGTAAAAGGGAAGGTCTCTTCTGTTCAGGGAATCAGGAGTAGGTTCCTGGAGAAGGAGACAGATGAATCAAAAAGCCATTCCTATGTACCTTTAAAACTTACCTGTTGTGGCTGGGCGTGTTGGCTTATGCCTGTAATCCTAGCACTTTGGGAGGCCAAGGCAGGAGGATTGCGTGAGGGAAGGACTTCAAGACAAGGCTGGGCCACATAGTGAGACCCTGTCTCTCCAAAAAAATTAAAAAATTAGCCAGGCATGGTGGTACACACCTATACTCCTAGCTACTCAGGAGGTTTGCTTAAGCTCAGCAGTTAGAGAGCAGAGAGCTATGATCCCACCACTGCACTCCAGTCTGGACAGCAGAATGAGACCCTGTCTCTAAAAAAAAAAAATAATACATAGATCAAAGTTAAAAAAGAAAACTTCTTTGTTGTGGAAGTTTGTGATAACTCATGTCACTCCAAGCAAAAAGTGATCCAAAGCATATGTTTAGCTAACAGGCAGATAGAGATGCTATTTTTTCTCATTCGTAATAACCATCCTCTGGTTATTACAGCTGAAATACAGCTAGTGCCATCAATCCAGCTATAAATTTCATTCATCACTTTGTCCTTCAAGCTATAATGAGTCAAATATTTCAAACCCAAACAAATACCTATAGTGAGCTTAGTGAAGCAGGCTAAACGAGTGACATAGTTACTATTCTTCCTTCCCTAAGCTAAGCACTGTTTCATTACGTGGTATTTCTTTGTGGTTATTTGTGTGGGGGATGAGGAGCGGCGGTAATCAATGAGATTTTCTACTTCAAACCAGTAGTCCTTCCACCTATCCTTTGGCTTTGGGTTCTAGCCTGATGGTTGGTCTTCTGTGGATCCATAGTGAACTCTATCTGAAGAATATGCATTCCCCAAGATGTTCCTCAGCATGCCAGAAAGACATTCTGGGCCAAACCCCTATGTTAATAGCAATCACTTAAATAGAAAATTGCCTACGTGCCAGGCACTATTCTAAGTACTTCAGATTAACTCTAAATTAACACATTTAAATCTCAAAATTAAATCCCTATTTTGCAGGTGAAGAGATTAAAGCTCAAAGAAGTTAAGTAACTTGCCTGAGGTCACACCACTAGTAAGTGTCAGAGTCAGGATTGAAACTGGCCAGGCTGGCTCCAGAGTCTATGCCCTTAACTGCTTTCCTCTACTTCCTATTACTGGAGTGCCCCGTCTCTGTACTCTGTGGAATCACCCATCAATTTACTCATCTTGGGGAAAAAATGACTGGCCATTTTTACTATTTCACACAAGTCTATTGCTTTGTATTTTAGTAAATAGACATTCAGTTAATAGATAACTACTGCCCTTATCAAAGGAAACGAGTACCCAAGAAACTGCAAGATTCCTCTTTCATGTCTTCAAGAGGAAATACATTTTAGCTTTACTTGTCGTTCCATGAATTCATGAAGGTATAAGTGCTAAATGGATACACTTTAAATGATTTCTAAGGTTATAATTTATGAATCACAGAGTCCTGACAGGTTAAAAGCTTTTTCTTTAATGCATTATATTAGTTTTAACCCTCAACCCCTTCTTTACTTGGAAGCTACTGCTTGGTGGCAAAGGATTGTATTTACAATTTTCTAAATACTAAGAGGTAAATGTATCATAAGAAAGTTTTGAATGTGAAATTTTCCCCACAGATGTACAAGAGATTATTTCAGTAAATATAGAGAGATCAATTTCCCTGCCTGTCACCTCTGGGACTCAATTTCATTATCATGCACTTCAGCCAGATCACTTTTCCGAGTGCCACGTGATGTAGACATAAAGTAACAATTACCTTGTGTCCCGAGACCCAGCAGGCTCAGAGGTAGATGAAAGGAAGCTAGAGCAACTCCAGAGGCATAACGTCTGCAAACACCCACACGGCCATGCACAGACATTCATTAGCAAATTGCTCATTGTCCATCCATTCAATCAGACTGTCTATTCATTTCAGCTCTATGCTAAGTCCAGAGATGGGAATGGAAACATGGAGAAGACTTGGTCCCTGCCTCAAGGAGTTCTGCCTGCATTTTAGACAGAGATAGATATGTCAAAAACTAGAATACTATGTGGAAAATGCTACAAGAGGAGAGAAGAGCTAAATGCATGGGGATCAGGGAAAGCTTTTTGGGCAGGTGGATGGTGCTTGAACTGAATCTCAAAGAATGAACAGGTGTTTTTAGCCAACTAGGACACTGAAGGAGTCACTTCAGACAGAGGATGCTGCCTGTGCCTGCTAGGACTAGGACTAGGGACAATAAAGAGAAATGGATGTCCATATTCACCCTCCCTTTCTCTCTCTCTGTCTCTCTCTCTCTCTCTCTCTCTGCCCCCCACCCCTCCCACCTGCATCCCCCCCTCTGACAAACATGTACACACAAGCACACATACAATCACTTACTTCACCTTATATTAACCCCAAGAGAAACTATAAAAGAAACTCACCCAAATGTCTCCAATCCACTCTAGCATTTTTTTTCTAAAACTTATAAAAACTGGCACTTATCTTTGTATACAGTCATGTGCCATATAACAACATTTGGGTCAGTGATGAACCACATATATAAGAGGTCCCATAAGATTATAATAGAGCTGAAAATTTTCCATCACCTAGTAATTTATGTTAAGTTGCCTACAGTTTTCAGTACAGTAACATGCTGGACAAGTTTATAGACTAGGAGCAATAGCTTAGGTGGGTAGCAGGTGATACCATCTAGGTTTGCGTAAGTACACTGTATGATGTTCGCACAATGACAAAATCACCTAAGGACATATTCTGATGTATGCCTGTTGTTAAGTGACACAGAACTTTATTTGCATGTATTTCAAATGTATACCCAAGGAAATTACATATTCCTGGAAGGTAGGAACTTTATTCCCTTTTGCATTTATATAATATCTAGGATGATGTTATATATATTGTCCTAGATATACAATATCTAGGATGATGTTATACATATGATGCACTATAGTGCCTAAAAATTCTTATTGAATTAAATAAATAATAACTACTAAAACTATTGTAAGAGTGACTCTACTGGGGATTCCCATAAATAGAGCTGAAGATTCTTAGTCACTCCATTGTCTGAGATAATTAGAAATTCTGGACTGACAAACACACATACACACACACACACACACACACACACACATACACATGCACACACACGCACATACAACAGACTATGAGGCTGGAAACATTTTCCTAAAGATCAAGCTATTTTTTGTTGTGACTGCTGTTCTCATTCCAATGGTAGTGGAATAGTTCTTAGATTATCCCTTAACTATAAATATAAAAGGGGTTTTCAGGAACTCCAACCAGGGCTTCAAAATAGGATAACAGCAACAATCATAGAGCAACACTTCTCTGCATATTCTAGGCCTTACTGAAATTCCTTCTAATGATTCATTCAAAGTGTCTCCTGTCACATGTGCACTGTTAACTAGACTACCGCTGACCATGAGACATCTGCCCTTTTCTGCCTCTCTTGCTCTAGCCTATTGTGGTGATGTCTTCTGTCACCACAGCTTGAGACAGTGCCACCAGGACCTACCAAAAGTGCTCTCAGTCCTGTTCATACTCACTGAAGGTGCCAAATCTGCCACTAATGAATGCCAAGGGCTGCTTCAGAGCTGCAGGTGCCCAATGTGTCAAAGGTACTGATGTCTGTGTCTCTGGCTATGATACCCAGTGTCTTCCCATCAAGGGCACCTTAGCCAATGCCAACTGAATGTTCTGCCAATGCCACTGAAGCCTGCCAAAGTGGCCATCATTGCCAACTGCTGGTGCCCAATGTTGAGGGCACCAATATCTGCAATATGGCACCACCTCTTCTTGCTGACAAAGTTGCTGGTGCTAATTCTGCCTACTCCTTTTGTTCTCAATGTCCAAAAATGTTTCATGATACAGCTATTTAATTGAAACCTCTTCATCTTAAGGGATGGTCCATGGGAGACTGGCCAGCGCACAGTCAGAGTGCCAGATTTTAAAATCATTCAGAATCACCCATTCTCTCTGATACTCATCTATTATTCCTTGAATCTCTGAGCAGAGTCTTTCCAGGCCCCTGGAATCCTCACCGAGCACAGACTGCTGCAAGCTTGTCCCTGCCAGTCACCCATATGTTCCCACACACGATGAACGAATACAGTCCTCTTCAAGCTGAGACCCATGACACACAGCTGCAACCACCAAACTGACAGATTCCTGATCCACGTTAGAGAACAAGGATGATTTTATTTTGTGTTTCAGGAAATTATGCTGGTCTACCGTCAAGATACCCAGAATCTAACTACTTCTTGCTGCCTTTACTTTAGTACCTTATCCAAGCCACTAGCCCTTTCCTTCTGAATTACTTCCACAGCCTCTGAAAAGACCTATTAGCTTTACTCAACACAGCAGTCAAAGTGATTCTGCTGAAATGTAAGCCAGATCATGTCACAACTCTGCTCAAATGCATACCCTGACTCCCCATTTCCCTCAGATTGAAAGCCAATCCTTGCCAGGTCTTATAAGCCCTCACTTATCTGGCCCCTGGTTTCCTCTCTTCTCTGTGCACACACACTGCTCCAACCCCATTGGTCTCCTTGTTATTTCTTGAATATACGCTGGATCCTCCTTCCTGAGGGCCTTTGCTCTAGTTGTTCTCTCTACTTGAAATCTTCACCCTCAACACAGCCAATCCACCGTCTTTATTTTTTACTTTTTTATTTTTTGAGACAGAGTTTTGCTTTGTCACCCAGGCTGGAGTGCAGTGGCACAATCTCAACACACTGCATCCTCTGCCTCCTGGGTTCAAGCAATTCTCGCGCCTCAACCTAACCTCCTGAGTAGCTGGGATTACAGGCACATACCACCATGCCTGGCTGGGTTTTTGTATTTTAGTAGCGATAGAGTTTCACCATGTTGCTCAGGCTGGTCTCGAACTCCTGAGCTCAGGCAATCTGCCCTCCGCGGCCTCCCAAAGTTCTGGGATTACAGACATGAGTCACTGTGCCCGGCCAATCCACTGTCTTTAAATCTTTGTCCAAATCTTCTCCTCTGAATGAAACTTCCCCTAACCACGCTATTTAATACTGCACCTGCCACACCATACACACACTCCAGTACTTCCGATCCCCCCACTGCACTTTCTCTTTTTTCACAGCACTTATCACCTTCTAACAGACTATATGCTTTATTTATTATGCTTATTAATTATTGTCTGTCTTCCCCACTTAGAAGGTAAACCCCACAAGGACTGGCACCTTCATATGTTTTGTTCACTGACACATCCAGAACAGTGCTTAGAATATAGCAAACATACTGTTAGTATTTGTTGAGTAAATAAGTGGGTGGATGGATGGATGGTTGGATGGATGGATGGATGGATGGATGGATGGATGGGATGGATGGATGGAAGGATGGATGGATGGATGGATGGATGAATGGAATGGATGGTAGGTCCTCATTTTTGTAACTCCCTAAGTGAACGTGAGTATACTCATGTTTGACCACCATATGAATGACATATTTTGTACTGCTCTACCCAGGTAGAACATAAGTCATTCATTTGTGTACTGCTAACTCTGGTTGTGTGGTACATTTATCTGCTTGAAGTACTTCTGTGGATTATGTTATTATGCATGTGCCTGGAGGCTCTGAGAAAGGACATGGTTTTTAAATATCAAATAAATAGAATTGACATTCAGGGCATTCATTACCTTCTGAAGACTCAAGTTTGGGGAAATTATTTTAGTTGAGACTAAAAATATGCAAATGATATTCCTGATTAATAGTAGCATTTAAAGTTTCTGTTTGAAGAGCAAAGCAGTGTACTATATAACCACCAAATAGCTGCATGAATGTCAGAAAACATGTACTGTCAGAGAAAAAGAGACCCCATGTCTTTTTTCTAAATATAGTTCACATCACTAGTAGAGCTTGGAAATGTGAATGCTAGTGAACATTGTTTAGCGCCTTATTCTAGTTGCAGTAAATCCTCTGTTCATCTTTAATCTGAACTCTTGCTTCATAAAAAAAGCTTTTCAACAAGGAAACATATCAAAACAAATAACGATGTTTAACAAAAGGCTCTAGGGTCAACATTACCTCAACAAGAATTTTAGAAATGAAAAGATGGTAAAAACATTTCCTCTTATTAAATTTTTAAAAACACCTCTTTTACCCAAAGCTTCAGGGAGAGGTACAACAAAACCATTCAATAAAATAATTCAACCCCAAGGACCATGTTATATGTCTACTGTGTTAGGGCTCCACTGGTCTTTTCATCTGCATCCCACACAGATCCTACATGGCAGATAGCATTTCTCAAGTGCTGCTACAGATAGAGTTAATCTCCCTGGGCACAGATGAAGCTAAAAAGAGCAGTGCCTGACTAGTAGCTCTCACACACGGCTTGAAATAAGACAGATTGTTTTGTAGTTGTTGCTGTAGCGGTTGACCTTTTTTCCCAAGGATGCTTTATAGAACTTGGCTGCATTGGCAACTTAACTCCTTTAACTTGTAGTCTTCCCAGTGCCTTTGTCCAGAGGGGGTGCCCCTATCCCTGATGACTAGAGACGGGGCCAGTCTAGTGCTTCTAGGCTATTCTGTGCTGTTGGAAGCTGATCCCCTATGTGTCTTGAAAACATTTTTTAATCTAGTCCTTCATTGCTGTCCATTGCTTCACTTCTATTTTACTCCATGATCTAAGACTTTTCAAAATTAGGGATACCTCAGGCCCTCTCTGGAATAGACCTTAATTCATTTCTCTTCTTCACGAAATAGAAAACCTAGACCATTGAGAGACAGTGTCTAGTCCAAAGCACTTTCCTTTCCCTTTATTTCCCAAAAATGTAGTATCAAGTAATATCCAGATACTACTTCTTCACTGCTTCTGCCTTATGCCTACAGCTGGGAGTCTTCAATATCTGAACACTCAAGGAACCCCAAATCAGTAAGGCTCAGTCAGTGGTGGGAAAAATAATAGAGGGGTTACCACTTTCTGTAGCTGTGAGTTCGTAGTGACATCAGACACAGTTTTCTTACTTCTGAGGGTTTATGTTTCTCTTTATTTTTTTATAGAAATTGTATCCATAACAGAGTCTAATTGTAAACAAAGGAGCTGCAAGTAGCAGACGTATTTGTACATGTATACCTCCCTTGCTACAGATGCACAACACAGAGAGTTTATCACTCCTTGCTTTCCAACAACAGTCACAGTATATTAATCCTTTCCATTCCCACAGAAGGAATATAATTATATGGGATACTCAGGCTCTCAGATTCATTAAAGGGTGTCTTCCTAAAGATCACCTAAAACACTTTACAACTGAGGTGACATGCGTGAAATCACTTGAGGCTCTTTAAAGTCCCACATCATTGTTAAGTGATGTTCTTATCATTAACAGTGCTCAGCATTTTGGAGACGTCCCTCCCAGCAAAGTTGCACTGCCATAGATAGCACTCAGATGGTGATAGGTAGACTTTTTTCTGGGGCCTCGTGGTCAGAAGATCAGCCTTTCTCTTTTATGTTCAATCAGCCTTTTAAGAGCCACTGATGAAACAGCACAGTGATGTCTAAGCCCAGGTCTCACAACCTGTAGATTTGATCCTCACACTACTTGATAGACCTGCATTTGGACTTGGCAGCACACTGTCTGCTAGCACTGCTTGTCCTCGTTTATTTTCAGGACTGCTGTTAGTCCAAGACTTGGGTAGCAGCAGGACAGAGCAGAAGAGTCTAGAACAAGGAGCCAGAATAGAGGGAAGTACCTGATGATATCAGCTATCTGTATTACAAAAGCCATATCAGGCAGGAAATCTGAGTGTACAAAGTACATCCAGGTGGGAAAAGAGAAGCCACGGTCCATGGCAGCTTCCTAGGCAAGTTTAAGTAGCTGAGCCTGGCACATCAGGGATATCGGCACTGGTGGGTCTATGTAAATGATAGGTTGCTGTGTTTGTATCTGAGGAGTGAAGATAACACGGGTGACAGCTCTTGCCCACATGAGGACCTTCACCAGAAGGTCACAGGTACTTCACGTGCAAGCATCCAGCTCTCACCAAGTCTAAACCATGTAGCTTCCAAACACTCGCACTGTTTTAACACAGAGTATTCACCCTGAAGTTAGCTCCAACCATCCTTGTCAGATCTGTAATTTCAAGAAAGGAGGGCAAAGTGTCAAAGCAAAAGGCAAGCCCTCCCCTTCAATCTCCACTGCACCCTGGAACTTAACTGTTTTATGACTCTGACCCTTCTCAACCCTGAGTCCTCATTTCTTTACCCCTTTCCATGTGTTTTCCTCTGTGCTTTCTAAAATCTCATCTCCCCCTTTTCTTCCCATACAAACTCCCCAAAAGAATGATCTAGATTGCACTCAACCACTTCCTCATCTCTACCTCACACCCCAACCTAGGGCAGCTCAGCTTCTGTGCTCTTCTCAATAAGGTGTCTGGTGTCCTATTTCTGATGACCTATTTGTGATCCCACAAACCCTTCTCCTTCATCATTTTATTAGACGTCTCTGCAGCATCCCCTCACTGCTGACCACACTCTCCTTGACACTCTTATTTCCCCCATTTCTTTTCTTGTCCTGACCATTCCTTCTTTGGTCTCCTGAGTATTATTTTTATCTGTTCCTTATTCATTGAAAGTGTTGGTTCATTCTCAGGCCACTTCTCTTCTCACACTACAAAGTCACCTCTGCATTCCTACCTGTGCATGATTTCAGCTGTCACAATAAAAATAACAAAGATTTATTGAGTGCTTCTGTGTGCCAAGTATTGTGCTAAATTCTCCTTGTGTAGTTTCATTGAATACATATGGCAACGCTCAGCGATAGATATTCTTTTAATCTTTCACATTACTAATCAGAAAATGGATGCTTAGGAAGTATGAGTGATTTGCTCAAGGTCAGATAGCTAATAAGTGGAGTTGCCAACACTCTCACCTGTACTTTGATGATGCCCAAGGCCGCGTGTCTCCCCAGACTTCTCCAAATTTGAAGTGCCATTCCACAGCATAGCATCCTAAATTTCTCATGTCTCAAAATTATTCATGTCATCCCAGTCTATTTTCTTTTCTCTTTTAGCTGGTAACACCACCATTTGCCCAGATATCCAAGCTAGAAACTTGGGGTTTCCCTGCATTTTTCTCCTCTTATCCCTTGCATAGTTGTTACAAAGGGATGATGCTGTGATTGACAGAGAAATGCCAACAAACACAGTTAAAGGAAATGAAGCTTCTTTAACGATAACAGATGTGAAAACTTACGGCCCCACAAAACAAGAGATAATACAATGTAATGTCAAATGGAAGTACAGGCTTCATTTAAATGTTCTACATAAACTGCCTTATTTTTAGTTATGTTTGTATTCAAGGAAAGGCTATGATACTGAAATAGAGACATTCATAATACAGTGGTTTAAAGAATCAAATATTAATTTCTCTCATATAATAGTCTTGAAATGAGCAGTGCAGGTTTACAAGGTGGCTTTGCTCTATGCAATTCTGGAAGGACCGAGGACCTTCTATTTGTTGCTCTGTCATCCTCCAAAGCACTACTACTCAAAGTGTGGTCCATGGACTGACAGCATTAGCATCACCAGGAAGCTGGTTAGAAATGCAGAATCTCCAATCCTCCCTCCAAATAACGGAATTAGAATCGTCTGGTAATAAGATTCTCTGCATGATTCCTAAGCACGTTGAGGTCTGAGAAGCATTTCCCAAACTCCAGGGTATTGTTTTGCCTGTGTAGTCAAAGCTGAACTGCAGTCACTGATGTTCCAGCTTATAGGAAGATGAAGAAAAAAGAGGAATTCTAGGTCAAGGAACTTCTTTTAGCTAGAGGTGACCTGAAAGTTACATGCAACACTTTCATTAGCATTCCACAGGCTCAACCATATTTTCACAGCAGCAACCAGAAAAAAAGCTGATGTATCTTGTCTCTAGTCCGGCAGGCATGAACCCAATTTAACCCCATTATGTGGAAGAAGAGAGGACAAGTTTAAGGGAACAACAAGTAGTCTTTTTCTCAATTTTCTAACACTTTTGGACATAAAAATGCCTGTCTAATCCATTATTGGCTTTTCAGGGTTCCTTATCCTCTTGTTCTAAATACCATGCCAATATCATAATTCTAGGTTAATAAGTTGTCCCATCAAGAACTACTTTTCTCATTTAATCCCAAAGCTATTATAATGTATATCACCTTTCTCTCTCTTTTTATTTTTTTTTACCTGTTTTTATTGCCTTCCTCCTGCTATACCTTCCAGCCTGTGGCTCCGTCATCTCATAAGATATTATCCTTATCTGCACAGAAAATGCTGGCTTCAGGCAAAGAGAAAGAATGATGGAATGACAGGCTCTCTCTCTCTCTCTCTATATATATATATATACGTGTGTGTGTGTGTGTATGTATGTGTGATGTGTATATATGTATATGTGTGTATATATATATATAAAACCACATATATATAACGGATCCATAATATTTCAAATAAAGCTAAAAAGTTAAGAGAAAATAAAATCATAGTGGTCATGTAATCTTACAAAAGTCTTCTAGATTCGTGGTTTTCAAACATTTCTTTTTAAAGCCGAGAAAACCTTTCTTCCTCTTACTTGTCTAAAACGCATAAAATAAGAGTTACTCTGGTTGAAGTCGATCAAGCAGTCTCAGAGCATGGGTTGTTCAGCTGCCCTGTAGCTGACCCCCTCAAACCCAGAACTCCACAGAGTACTGTCCTGTGGTTTCTCTGCCTGCTGTACCACCTGTGATGTTAACAGCATACTCTCTCTGAGGCCAAGTATGCTCTAAAAAACTCCTGGAGGAAAGTCATTTGGGTGGAACAAGAACAAGGAAGGCGTTTGGCAAAAAAAAAAAAATATGTTAATATATCTCAATTTTCCCAAGACTAAAGCTTCACTGCTATCTCGAATTTCTGTCTCAGCTTAGGTTTTTCCAGACTTTGGAATTCAACTAATTGAATCAAATTGCCTTGTTGCGAGCCTCTGTAATGAATGCCTGCTGCCTGCTCACCACTCTGCCTCTCAGATTATAGAGTGAGCCTGACTTCCGTTCATCCTTAGCAGCACTGCTGGCCTGGCAGGCCCATGGAGCTGTCACTTCCTAGCCCTGTCTTGCCAGATGTTCCCGCTGGAAAAAAAGTTTCATCATTGCTAATTTGAGAATGCAGTCACAGTGCTCCCTATGGGTACTGCTGAAGATACATGAAAGAAATGTGAATGCCATCTGACCTTTAGTCTACACGTCCTATCATATATATATATATGAATTTTAGTTTTGTCTTTGGGCTTATTTTTTCTTTCCTGGGTAAACAAATAGGATACTAATTTAAAATTAATTTACGAGTCATGGAATTGCAAAATTTAGGAATTACAGAGCAGCTTTGAGATCCTTGGTCCAATACCTTCATTTTATAGCTGACACCACTGAAGCTTAGAGAGAGGAAGTGACTTGCCCATGGCTACATGGCTAATAGAATCAAGTCTTCTGTGCTATGGAAACAAAGTCCATTGCATTCTGTAACACAATATCCTATCTGGAATTGGTTCTTGATATATGGAGGTTTTAAATAGTTATGAATGTTATTGTTAGGCAGAAAAAGATAACCTTAGTTTTCATAACATGGAGTACAAAATACAAATCTCTCCCACAAATGGATACCAAGCCACTGAAATGAATTTGTCATTTTGTCTTCATGTATTCATTAAGTCACTTAATTTAACAAACATTTAGCATATGCTTGCCATATGTGAGATGCTCTGCTGGACGATTTAGGGACTTCAAAAATGATTAACACCTCATTTCTTCACCAAGGGGTAGGCAGTCCAATGAAGAAGACAGATACTCACTTCTCTATTATTGAAAGCAGACTTTAATAATACTATAATAGAACTCTATGGAAAATACTACAGAAATATAGCAGAAGATATGATTTTTCGGTGGAATAATGGTAACATTAGAGAAAGATTCACACAGGAGGTAACGTTTAAACAGGACCTTTTAAGGATAGATAGAATTTCATTAGGAGAAAAAGTAGAAACTGTATTCCTAGCAGAGGGAATGGCATGAGCGAAGATGTGGAGGTATATTACATGTACAGTGGATTATGCCCCAAAAATCAAACTCATACAATAAAGAATTACTTAGTTTAGGGTTAATAAAGAGGCAGCATATAGGGCAGGGGCAGTGGCTTGTGCCTGTAATCCCAACACTTTGGGAGGTTGAGGCAGGCAGATCGCTTGAGCTCAGGAGTTTGAGACCAGCCTGGGCAACACGGTGAAACCCTGGTCTCAACTAAAAATACAAAAGAAAATTAGCCGGGTGTAGTGGTGCACACCTGTGGTCCCAGCTACTAGGGAAGCCGAGGTGGGAGGATTGCTTGAACCTAGGAGGCGGAGGCTGCAGTGAGCCAAGATTGCACCACTGCATTCCAGCCTGGGTGCCCGGGTGACAGAGTGAGACTCTGTCAGAAAAAAAAAAAAAAAAAAGATGTGGCATGCAGAGTTTCTGCATGACAATGAGGTAGCTTGGGAAGGATACTGATGTTTGCTTATTCAGCATCCCTAATCTTTCTCAGTCTCATGAAGATGCATTTGCCAATAGATTCATAAACTAAAAGGTCTGAGTTATATTCCACAGGCATAATGGATAAACACCAAGGGTTTTTAAACAAGGAGTGACTATTCAGTTTTTCCCTGTAATCAAAATTTCAGTAGTTCACAGCAACAACAACAAAAAATATTTTTTTCTTACTCACGGGTCTGCTGTGCTTCAGCTAACTTCAGCTGGACTTTCCTGAGCCCCATCAAGCTAGGGTAGATTCCAAGCTTTGGGTTAAATTTAGGTTTGCTCCACGAGTCTTCATCTTTCTCCTAGAACCAGGAGTTATGCAACTTCTCAGCACTTGCTATTCTTATGAGAGAGCATATGAACACTGAAAGATTAGTAGAACACAGGAGCACAGAGACCTCGTCTCTAACCACCACACTGACACTTCACGCATTCTATTGGACAGCATTGATGAGACTGGGAAGTAACTCCAGCCACACTGAGACATAATGTTGATCCCTTGGCAAAGGGCACAGGGGCATAATTCTAATACAGTAAGAGAACGAAGATTTGGGATAAACAGTTCAATCGACTTGAGTGACCTCATTAGATATGTTTCTAAAAAATAACTGTCAGCTGAAGGGGAGAGGGGTAAAGATGTTAGCAGATGCAAACCATTTCTAAAACAAGATAAAGAAGGAAGGAAATAGGAGAAATAGGAAGGGATGAGAGAGGAGAGCTTTGATTGGAAGCTGAAAAGACTAGCAGCCAATGGCAGAATATTATGCAATTTCAAAATAAGCATGGGTCTAATTTAGGGCAATGGGGAGAAAAGAGAACTAAGAGTTATAATTGAATAGCTATTATCTTCAAATCACTGTGCTAGGCAATTTTTATTCCCTATTTCATATAATCTTTACAACAACACTTGGAATAGGTATTATTATGCTTATTCTAAAAAAGAGGAAACAGGCTGAAAGAGTAACTTGCCAAAGATCACCCAACAAATACGTAGCACTGCTGGGAATGTCATATTCCAAAGTCCATTTTGGAAGAAGAGAAATGAATTGAGAGTCATCTTAGAAATCAAATTGATAGACCATGTTGGCCTAATTAGATATGATAGTAAACAGAAAGAGGAAAGTAAGATAACTCCCAAGCTTCTGCTTGGGCAGTGGAGTAATAGTTGCCCTTAACTGAAATGGAAAAAAAGAGGAAGAGAGCCTGTTTTTGAACTAAAGGAGTTAAATTTGTTTTTGACTTATGTTGGTGACACCTATAGGACATTTATGTGAGATGTCCTACAAATGGTTAGAAATTTGCATCTCAGAGCTCAAGAAGAGAAGCCAGTCCTGAAGAAATCACTCCAGAAGTAGGGGCAAAAGCATTCCAAGCATGGGAAGTTATATTAGCAAAGATATGACTGTGTCATATACAGGTCATTTTCAGGGAATGCCTAGCGATTTAATGTACTGTTTAGACATACACGTGTCTAGTTACATTTATTGGGTACACAATAGCAGAGGAGTGGGAGATTAGGCTAATCTCAATCGGCCTTGAATGCTGGAATAGGACATTTGGACTTTTTTCGAGAAGGAGCCACTACAGGTTTTTATACAAAGGTACACTTAAGGGTCTGACTTTTAGGAAGACTAAGGTAGTAGCAAGATACAAGCTGGATCAAAGGTGGGAGACCATGTAGAAGGCTATTGTGTTAGTTTTTGTAAGCACTGACAAGAACCTAAACAGGGTAATGGCAGTAGGGACAGAAATAAAGGAACAGATGGGATCATTGCTTTGGAAGAAATTATTGTGCAGCACAGTAACTATTCTGCATATCATTAAATATGTGTCAAGTTAATTTTGTAACTGCATGTGGCTCTAATGGTTTCCTCTCTTCAGGTATGCAGAACCTTCATAATTTATTGGTCATCTGTTCGCATATTTTAATTAAGAGTTATAATCTCCATGAGGGAGAGACTATGACTGTTTTGTTCTCTACCATTTCCACAACATTCATCAGAAAAGGCATTGATTAAATATTTATTGAATGAGTGGGTGGATGATACTGCCCTGTACACCTCAGCACACCCATTTCCAAGGTCTCTTTAGTTGTGCTCTCTACCCTGCCCTTGTCTTTCATCCTCCCACCAAATATTTCCCTCCCTCTCACCTCTTTAAGATTGGTCTAGGAGAACTTGCCTTACAGGAGTAATCAGACCACTGAACAGCCTGCATTCAGTGCAATCCTGATATGATGGTTGCTGTTTTATTTTATTTTTTTTATTTTCCAATCAATCAACCAAGCTCAACTGACCCTCCCTTTACTATTTATAAATATCATCTCAGACATTTCCAATAACTTTCCAACCATGTAAAATGTTGAAGGCTCAGTTCCAATTTATTTGAAACCTCCAGTTTTATTTTCCTCACCACCTCCCCCTCCCCCAAGTTTAGACTTCCCCCAAGGGACTGGCACTTCTCTCTTCTGATTCTAAATTTTCTGGCATTGGGACAAGAAAGGGGGATTGGAGGGACAAGCAAACGTCCTTGTACTTACCTAGATTTTCTTTGCAGTCCTGTCGTGGGTTCCCTGATTCTTTGGCCACCACTGACCATCAACACCCTCTGTGTGTCAGATGGCCACTAATTGCTTCCTCAAAAGAGTGTTGTGTAAGTGCTTGGGGGTAACCTGTGGTAACCCCATTGCACAGTTCTCTGGTATGAGACAACTGACTTTGACCCAAATCCAGTCATCAAGACTCCCTAAGCTTGTCCCGAGTATCTGCTGCTGGAGTGGTCAGCTTTATGGATGGGCCAACGGCAAGACCTCCCTACTAAGCAGTTAACTTCAACCTTAGTGTTTCTCACTTTCTTCCCTTTCTTTCTTATTTCATGTCACTGGGGCAGTCAGGAAGATTCCTGGGGCCAGAGGGATTATTTAGGTTAACAGAGTTAGTTCAACCACCTTTTAACGAGGCCTGGAGAATGTACCCAGCCCCAATAGTTTTTTAATTCTCTATAGAATATGAAGCTACCGAATATCTATGAGCCTCCCTTTTGGGTCCTAGCCTCTGATCTTATACATACATAACATCCAGGGATTTGTGAATGCCACTGACTTTCATTCTGCAAATGCTGAGTTGTCATTTACATTTGTAGCTACCACATAATAAACACAGAGTTAAGTGTTACATGAACAAATATTTAATGAGTAGCTAAAATGGGTCAGTCAATGTAAAAGTGAAGTACTTTTACATTGTAAAAGTAAAAGTAAAAGTCTGACCAAGTTCAGACTCTAATGTAAATAATAAATTGTACTCTAACTTTAAAATAGAGAACATTTAGGCCAGGAGCAGTGGCTCATGCCTGTAATCCCAGCACTTTGGGAGGAAGCCAAGGCAGGTGAATCACTTGAGGTCAGGAGTTCGAGACCAGCCTGGCCAACATGGTGAAACTCTGTCTCTTAGTGGAGACACATACAAAAATTAGCAAGGCGTGGTGACACTCACTTGTAGTTCCAGCTACTCGGAAGGCTGAGGAATGAGAATTGCTTGAACCCAGGAGGGGGAGGTTGCAGTGAGCTGAGATCACACCACTGCACTCCAGCCTGGGCAACAGAGCAAGACTCCACTTCAAAAAAAATAAAATAAAACAGAGAACATTTAAACTTTGAAATGGAAACTAGAATGGGGAGCTGAACAACTGGAAAAGAGAAAAAGCAACTTTAAAATGAAGGAGTAGGGAGAATCTCAAAAATGAGAACCATGCATAGTGATAGAAAGCTTACCATGTTTAAGATTAAAATCTGAATCCCTGATTCCCAGACTAATCTTTTCTCTGCTCGCAAATCAGAATCATATAAATTTCCATTAATATTTATCTCTTTGAATCAAAGAAAGAGGAAAATCTATGTTGTGTTTTGCCCAGCCTTGCTGTTTCCATCGTGAATTTTACCGAAGGCCCCCATCAGGTTGATGAGGTGCCAGCTCTCCTGAAAAACTGAAGTATTAGATATACGGCATGGCATGCAAAGCAGCCCAAGTTTTAGAAGTGAGTCACTTCGAAAACCAAGAACCACAGATTCAGCTACAATTTCAAATAAAAGCTAAAGGACCAGAATAATCCATACAAAATTTTAAACACAGAAGTTCCTCTTGCTTAAATTACTTTCACACTCCAATTTAAACTCAGAAACATTATGTTGCTGTCACATTTCTTTGTTCTCCTATTTTTTAAAAATCTGTATATAGCTGACAAAAAATAGACGCCTGTCTGCCAGCAAGTTCTCTATTCATGTCTAACATACTGTAGAGTCGATGCAGAACACATGGTCTTAAAATACCCAAAGGCCTCTCCTTTACTGGTTCACCGCAGCAGTATGTTTCTCCAGCATGTTTGCACTACCTCCAATACATGTCTTGCATAAGCACAAATTCCCTTTGAATGTTTAAGTCATGCAGTATTTTCACATGCTTTGGTGCTGTGCATATGAGAATTATCATCTACATGTTGAAAGTGCACTTCCTGGTGACTTTCGCATCGAATTTAATACCATTCAACTGACATCATTTTTAATTCCACCCACCAGAATGCCAATAATGTCTATGACAGAAGTTTGACATGTTTAGCTCTTCCAAATATAGAGCTAATCTAGCAGCTAAATTGGAAATTTCTGTGTATATTTTGAACACTTATTCAGCGTGAAAATTATTAATGTTTTAGAGTTGTGAAAACACATCAGAAAGTGTTTTCTTTTTCCTTGTTTCCGTCTCCAGAAAGATCTGTTCTTCATGTCAAATAAATTTTCAAGGGGAAATCTGCATTCTGTTGTTGGGACACAAAGTATACAGTTTAATCCTAATGTAATTTTCTTTATTACAGATGAGACCCATTGGGCATGATGGCTACCATCCCACCTCTGTAGCTGAGTGGCTGGATTCCATTGAACTGGGCGACTACACCAAAGCCTTTCTAATTAATGGCTACACTTCGATGGACCTGCTGAAAAAAATCTGGGAGGTTGAACTTATTAATGTAAGTTGGTCTCTTAGTGACACCTTAACTATTCAACCCTTCATAAATGAAATTTAATTTTCTTTTTTTAGAAGTGTTTGGACGTCCAATGGGGATTTATAGATACACCTTCTGTTTTAAATATCAATCTCTCTCAAGCTCCAGAGTCATTGTCTTTTGAAGTTTAAATGTGGGGGAACTAAGAGGTAAAGAGAGAACTCTCAGGGTATTTTGCATTATCCAAGAAAATCTTCCAAGCATTTTTGTGTTCTCCTTTTTAGGAAATTTTTTCAGTTATAGGATATAGATATGATAATAAATAGGTTCCTATTCTGGTCTTTGCTCATATTCACTGTTAAAGATTTAAATTATCATTTTTTTAGTTTTCTATCTCTATCATGTTTCCTTGTCTCTATTTCTTCATCACATATACAAATCTCACACTCCGAGACTGCTTTTATTCTTACTAAATAGGCTGCTGTATTATCAAAATTTTATTTTCTGAAGCTAGTGTCTAATCTTACGTTGTCTCTGTTTTATTCATACACTTAGCATAGATTTCCTATAAAGACTGGCCAACATATGTTGCCAAATATTCAAGCCCAAAGAGATCAACTGAATCTGCATACATGATTTTGATACTTTTCTCATTGCATTTTTACTTTTGTTATTTTCTAGCATAAATGAAGGAATAAGATGAAAATGTAACATAAAATGGTCATTCATTTGAATTATATTTGGCATAGCACACATTTCTTTTTAACAGTAACAATGAGAAATCACTTAGTTTTTTAAAGAATAGTTTTAGTTTTATAGTAAATGATTGAGGAAAAATGGCATTTATGAACTAAGAGATAAAGCAAATAAGTCTCTGCTGGTTCAAAAGTGCTCTGTTCTACTCTTTATGTCACTTTCTCGCCAAAAGTCCAGGTTCTACACATTACATGCCATTGCTTATTTTAAATGATGGTTATTATTAGTAACTAATTAATTCCTTGCTTTTAAAAGTCTTTCTGAAAAAATAATGTCTTTTCTAGAACATCGTATAGAAATTGTTCTTGAATCCAAAAGTCACATTAAATAGACAAATTAATGTGATTGTATGGCCATAAGTAACTCTTTCTTAACTTTCTGCTTCTTATGCCCTCACAAAAGCTATCATTATTTCAGAAGAGACTCGTTGTCTAACATAAAGCCTTTGGTTAATTTCATTCAGTCTGTGTGGCAGCGGAACTAACTGAAACAGTATTGCTCTTTGGTCGCAGCAGGCTAAGATTTCAATTCTCTGTCAAGAACTTGACACTCATCACATGGCTACTCATAGATATTTTTTAAAGGGGTACCTTCCATACATCAACCAAACAATCTTCCAACTTAAGTTGCATCCCAGTTAATTAGTTAATGGAATAGCTTGAAAAATATCCCTATGTAACATTTTCTGAATCACACTGCTACCTATTGACGAATTAATATTTATAATAGGTAGCACATGAATCACTCACCTAGCTAGCATTAGCAGTAATCTCCCATTGTAAAGAATGGATTTCAATAGGACTCTATTATATGTTTTCATTGAAGTAAGGATCACTTACAATGTGAGGCTCTATGTCTCTCAAAATCCAAAGGCCTGAACTAGCGTTTAAGATGTAAGCTTGGGCACTCACTTTCCCCAGTGCTGGGGGTACCTGTGGCCTAGAGATCCTTGTTTAGTGACTGCAGCCAGACCTTGTAGACAGCTGCAGTGACTATGGGGATCACGGCCCCTGGCTTTACTGCCGGGGCTTAGGGACTGATCCACCACCACCCATGAGGCCAATCAGCCTTGACTTGAGACGGAAAATTAGTCTTTTCTAGTCAGGCGCGGTGGCTCACGCCGGTAATCCCAGCACTTTGGGAGGTCGAGGCGGGTGGATCACAACATCAGGAGATCAGACCATCCTGGCTAACATGGTGAAACCCCGCCTCTATGAAAAATACAAAAAAAAAAAAAAAAAAAAAAATTAGCCAGGCGTGGTGGCGGGCACCTGTAGTCCCAGCTACTCGGGAGGCTGAGGCAGGAGAATGGCATGAACCCAGGAGGCGGAGCTTGCAGTGAGCAGAGATCGCGCCACTGCACTCCAGCCTGGGCGACTGAGCAAGACTCTGTCTCAAAAAAAAAGAAAAAGAAAAAAAGAAAACTGGTCTTTTCCACCCATGTTGGCTCTTAACAGTTTTCTGGCTTCAATACAGGGAGAAGTGCCTGTCACAAGCATTGTGTCAAAATTTGAAAACATAGTCACTGTCTCTTAGACCTTAAGGCCAAAATCCTCTGGAGCATGCCATCTGTGTCTACCACTAACTCAGTATATTTTCCTTAAAGTAAGCTGATGGAATTCAATTTTCTGTGTGACAACTTTATGGGCAAGTTCACACTCTTGGTGGTGAGGATTTGTATGTCATTTAACTCAGCAGATTAATTATGTCCATGTTAATTATGGACAAAAATTGACCTGAACCTTCAGACTTGGAAATCAGAAAACAGAATTTGTATGCCCAATAGAATTGGGTAGTTCATGTGATGGTTTTGGGTTACTGGGTTTTAAAATGAGAAAAAGGCAAAATGTGTGCATGCCTTTGGCTTACAAAGATTTTGAATTATCTCAAATTCAAGACTTGTTTATCCCAACTAATGAGAGAGGTACCCAAATATGAGGTAGTCTCATATAATATATGGGCTGAATAATCCTATACTAAGAATGCATAGTTTGTTGTTTTCTAGCCTAAAAGGGAATGTGCAGTCACCTTGATTTAGAGCAAAGCCTTTTAGGGAAGTTCACATCCTGAACCATTGTAATGAGTCGCTAGTTTTAAGGGAACCAGATTGCTCCAGTAACTGTTGTTCTATGTTAAGTGAAAAGAGAAGTGCAAGGGTAGCCTGCCTTTGATACAAAAGTCAGCTGGTGGAGGGGAAGAGAATGGAGGATGAGGAGATAGGCTGCTGATATGATTACAAATAACTTCAGCGTCAGTGGTTGTTTTTTAAATACCTTTGGGTAGAACTAGATAAGATTGCTAAGGTAGCAATATCCACGTGTGTCCCATGTAAATTATTTCACATGCCCCATGAAAATAATCCGGCATTATTTTTGCAACAGTAAATTGTTTAGAAAATCATTTGCTTCTTGCCTAGTAGCTTTGGAAACTATATTTACATGACTGTTTAATTTAGGACTGTGAGGTTTTTTTTCTTTCAATGTTGTTGATTTAATTTCCAGCTTTCCCAGGAAAGCTAATCACTTGGAGATGTGCTAAGAGATTTTCAAAGGAAACTTTCTAATTTTGCATTAATTCTTGAGAAATGTGACTTTATTTGCTTTAAATGCAGTAGAGCTATCATCCTATGAGTATCAGATTTAGGCTTGCTTTGAAGTTTTTATTTCATGATCAGCATTATAAACTCACACTTCTGTCTACCCCGCTCTCATTGCTAAAGTTGCGATAACTTTATTTCCTAATTTTTTTTTTGCATTCTGTGAGAGTGTGTGTGTGTGTGTGTGTGTGTGTGTGTGTGTGTACATATTGAATAAAGGTAAATGGTAACTTATGCTCATAACCAAGAAGAATAATTACTAAATTCACAAATTGCAGGGGAGGAATGGGGAGGACGAATATTCTAATTCCATTTTCAAACCAATTATTTTAAGTAAAAGGTTATGCTTTCACCACGGGACATAATAAATGAGAAATATTCATATTTCCATACCAGGGAGGTTACATCAGTCAACACTTCAAATATTAACAACTTTAATCAAAGCCGAGGGCTTCAGCTAAATGACTGGATGTGAGTATTCAAGTGTAGAGTGAACTTTATAAATTATCTGTGGATTTAAGCATTGCATTTATACCTATATAAAGTACAGCTGGCTCCCCACAAGCCTTCAGGACAGCTAGATACCACCTCTGAGCTTTAGACTTTTCCAGGCATATATCAGGTAAAGCTTCTGGACTCTACCAACTCCACCCCCTGCATCTAGATTTCAAGCTGTTCCAGGGATTCTCTTGAAGCTTCCCTCAGCCAGCCCAAGTTTTGGGAAAAGCACCCTGACATTTGTCCTCATTTAGGATGGACAGTCTCCCAAATAAATACACACTTAACATTGATTTCTAATCCTTTCATATATGTTCTGGAGGGTGGTGATGGGCTAGGTCTGACATTATTATTTCTACTACCTTTCAGCATCTTTTGCATGTCCACACTTGTTATACTACTCTCAACTTCGGAGCTTTGACCTAAACTGGGATAGAATTATACTACAAATAAAATGCATTTAATCACTAAAATGTCATTGGAAGTAATATAGCTTTTCTTTTTCATGTAAAGTGAATTTACACTCTTGCAGTACCTCTGGGCCAATATTACAGAACAGGCATTATTAAAGCGTTGATATCAGAAATAGTAAAACACACACACAGTAAACAAGGCATTTTGGCCTGAAGAGACAGTTTTGAACACTCCGCAACAAATGAACTTCAGAAAGAACTGAAACTCTCTAATTATAGCCATTTATGATCTATCTCTGTGCAGAAAGGAAAATTGTGTTCTAATTACCCAGAAATTGCTACCTTAAAATTTTTATTTTAGTGGACATCTGTTCATTCACCCTTCTCGTGATTAAAATTAAAACATTCCAAATTTCCTCTGAAGAAGCCACCTCCATCTCTTCCCTATTCCATGCCTGAACGTATGGCCTGGATCTTCAGAGCCAAGCTCGGCATTCCAGCCTCTGCCTCCACCTCTATGGACTACTAAGTATTCTTCATCAGGACCAGCTACCAGTGCAAAATGAAAATATAGGGCCCCTTGTTCAAAAATTATTAAAAATTTTTAGCCAGTAACATCAAAACATTAAAGCTAGCACAAGGCCCTTCTATCTGCAGGACCTTGTGTAACCATACAGGTCACACACCCTCGAAGCCAACCAAGCTCTTCATTCCTTTATGTAGACCCTTAGTTCCATCTGGTGTCATTTTCCTTCTACCTGAAGGACTGTCTTTGACATTATTCTATAGTGTGAGGCTGCTAGTGATAAATTTTCACAGCTTTTGTATGTCTGAAAAATACTTCATTTTGCCTTCATTCATGAAACATAGTTTTGCTGGGTATAGAATTCTAACGAACAGTACTTTAAAGATATTGCTCCACCAGCCTCTCTTCTGCTTTATTTCTAACAAGAAACCTGCCGCCATTTTATTGTTCCTCTATACATAATGGGTCAGTTTTTTTCCCCCTGGCTGCACTGAAGGTGTTGTCTTTTTCACTGGTTTACAGCAATTTGATTATTACACACATTGGTATCATTTTTTGCATGTTTTCTACGTGCGAAGTTTTTTGAGCTTCTTAAATATGAGACTTACCATTGTCATCAACTTTGGAAATTTTTTAGTCATTATCTCTGAAATTTTTTTGTTTTTCTGAGACAGAGTCTTATTCTCTCATCCAGGCTGGAGTGCAGTGGCACAATCTCAGCTCACTGCAACCTCCGCCTCCCAGGTTCAAGCGATTCTCCTGCCTCAGCCTCTCAAGTAGCTGGGACTGCAGGCATGCGACACCACACCTGGCTAATTTTTGTATTTTTAGTGGAGATAGGGTTTCACCATGTTGGCCAGGCTGGTCTTGAACTCCTGACTTCAAGTGATCCACCTGCCTTGGCCTCCCAAAGTGCTGGGATTACAGTTGTAAGCCACCATATCTGGCCTCAGAATATTTTCTATTACTCACCTTATTTCTCCTCTCATTTGGAAACCCCAAATACATCAGTATTAGGTCATTTAAAGTTGTACTACAGTTCACCAATGTCCTATTCATTTTTTTCAGTCTTTTTTCTCTCTGTGACACATTTGGATTGTTTCTATTGCTATGTCTTTAAGTTCACTCATCTTTTCTTCTTAGAATAGCTAATCTGTCACTGTTACTATGCAGTGTATTTTTTATCTCGGACATTATAGTTTTCATCTTCACAAGTTAGACTTGGGTCTTTCTTTTTCTTTTCTTTTTTTTTTTTTTTAAGACAGAGTCTTGCTCTGTTGCCCAGGCTGGAGTGCAGTGGCACAATCTCTGCAATCTCTGCTCACTGCAAGCTCTGCCTCCTGGGTTCACACCATTCTTCTGCCTCAGCCTTCCAAGTAGCTGGGACTACAGGTGCCCACCACCTTACTCAGCTAATTTTTTGTATTTTTAGTAGAGACGGGGTTTCAGCGTGTTAGCCAGGATGGTCTCCATCTCCTGACCTTGTGATCCGCCTGCCTCGGCCTCCCAAAGTGCTGGGATTACAGGCATGAGCCACCGCACCCGGCCGGACTTGGGTCTTTCTTATATTTTCTGTCTCTATTAAACATGCTGTTTCCTCCAACTTGTGGAACATATGGAATACAGTTACAGTTACTGGTTTAATATCTTTGTCTTCTAATTGTAACACCTGTGTCAGTTTAGGTTTGGGTTTTATTGATTTTTCTCCTTGCTGTTTTTTTGCATGTCTGGTAATTTTTATTACACGCCAGACATTATGAATTTTACCTTGTTGGATGCTGGATTTTTTTTTTTTATTCCTACAGATATTTTTGGGTATTGCTCTGGGATACAGGAAAATTCTTTGAATAGTCTTTGATCTTTCAGGTCTTGCTTTTAAGGTTAGGCAAGGCCAGAGAATTGTTTAGTCTATTGACAATACTTCCCCACCACGAGGGCAATACCCTTCTGAGTACTTGACCAATGCCCTTTGAATTTCAGGGCTTCCCAATTTGAATAGTTTGCAAATCTCAGTTTTACCAGTCCAGTTTGAGCTTTAAAGACTATTCCTACTCATCTTTTCAGCTGGTTTTTCATTTGATTTTATACCATTTCCTCACATGCATGTACTGATCAGAACTCCCTGCTCTCTAATACTCTGCCTGGCAAACTCTAGCCACGCTAGTCTACCTGGATTCTCTGCTTCATCTTTTCTATTTAAGGAGTCTTGCAGACTCCTTCTGAATTCTTCCTTTCTGCTGCATGGCCTAGAAATTCTCTGAGGGGCAATAGCAGGCAAATGCAACTCATTTTGTTTGTTTTCCATCTCTCAGGGATCACTGTCCTTCAATGCCTCATGCCCGTTGCCTTGAAAACCATTGTTTAATGTATTCATCTGGACTTTTAGTTGTGTCCATTGGAAAGATAAATCTAGCCCCCGTTATTCCATCTTGGCCAGAAGCAAGAGTTCATGCTACTTATGTTAATCCCTGTAGGTGAGGGCCCCATATCTAAAACAATTGAATTGAAATCTTTCGTGTTGGCACCTGGGTATCAGGAGGTCTTAAAAGCTCCTCAAGTGATTTTCATGTGCAGCCTGTTTTGCAAACTACTGCAACCAGTGGTTAGAGGGAGTCACTAAAGGATTTTAATAAGCGGAATGACCTGATCAGAAGCAGTAGATAGGGACCAGCAGCAGACACACTTAAGAAGGAAGAGCTGGCTGTGAGGGAAGAAGGAGCTGACTCAGCCAGTTCTGCTACACAGCTATTTCTAGCCATGAATGTATTAGGTGGGGCAGCAAAAAAAATTAATTTTTTAAAAAACACATGTGCCTCCATAGAACCTGAGGGTATCACTGAATTAGAAGTTCATAAATACAGTAAATTTTTATAATTATAACCCATGTATCAAGAAGAGAGTAGATTACAGTCAGTTTTCAAAGGAGGCAAGGGCAAATATAATACATTTCAGAAATGCTTTTCAACAGTGGCTAAAGCTGCTTCCGTTTGACCCTTAAAAGACTAAGCTTCCATTATTTGAAAAATTTTACTTACTGTTTATAAAGCAAAGAGTAGGACATACAGTGTGTGTGTCAGGGTTTCAAATGTGCCCTCTCTTCTTTCATCTTTAGCTTGGAATCAGGTCACTTGACTTTGAATCTTATATCCGCCCCTCGGTATGTTGACCTTAAAAAAAGTCACTTACCCCCTCTGGGACTCAGTTTCTCATTTGTAAATAGAGGATAAAAAATACCTGCCCTGCTGGCTTCATGGGTTTCCTGTGAGACTCAAAATCAAATAAGAGCTTTCTATGATCCATCCCTTTCTCTTCTCCTCCTATTTTATTTTTCTTTTGCCTCTCTATGTTTTTCGTACTTCCCCAGATCCCTCCCCCCAGAGTTACGCTGGGAGCTGGTCCCTTGGAGCCTATTTTCACAGCTTAGTTGCCATCTGCTTCTCCCAGCCAGAACTTACCTTGGGTGCATAGATAGCCCTGCTTGATATGCTAACTCTAGTTCCAGGATTTACTGCTCAGATGCTGTCCTCCCTCATTCCCATCTCCAACCCCATTCACCTGCCCTGGACTCTCAGCTTCCCAGTATGCCCAGGAGATAACATTTTCCCCTACCAGCCTTGTCCAAACCCTCATGGCTTACTCCTGCTGAAAATCTTTCCGCTCCTGGACTTTGTAAATGTGAGAGGGAGAGACTCTCTCAGCTTTGTGTAACAACTGTCAGGGTGAAGCTGAACATTTCTCCTCCTTTTTTTTTCTGATTGTGCTCAGGTACAGAATTGCTGGTGTCTTTTTTCTCCAGCTGCATGAGCATTGACCCTCAGTCCTCAGCATCAACCCTCAGGCTCCCAGACCTCATTGTGCTTGAAGCAGAGGACCTTCGAACAGAGCAGAGTAGTGCCTCAGCAGTTAGGGATAGCTTCATTCTCAATTTATCACCTGTAAATCTAAACCCTCCTAGAATCTGTTCCAGATCTTCATATATTATAATTAAATCAGTTAGCTTTTTTTTCCCTGTATTTTGCCCACTTACCTTTTTTCCTGTATCTTGCTAATTTGGCATGAAGATTTTTGTTCTTTAAAGTCTTTTCTTGATATATTTAGGGCAGAGCCTGTTGCTAAAAAAAAAAAATTTTAATCCAGCTATATTTCTGTTAAAGTATGGTAAACTGCCTCTGTGCTTCCAAGAGCTTTGAGAGGGGAAATATTCTAGTAGATTATTATATAGTATAGAAAATACAAAAGCAAAAGTACTCCATATTCACAAATACATACATGAAATGCAAATAAACACTGTTCATGCCACTGTAGTGGAGAAATACTTTTGGTCTTAAGAGAAGATCTCAGATAATACTGAAAAGATAAACCTCTGCTGTCTTAAGACAGATGAAAGGAAAGCCAGATAGATTTTTTTTTACCTGGAGAAAAACTATTGAGAATTTTGAAAACTAACATACACGGTGCCATGGCAGAGATTGATCATAAAGATTCAAAGTAAATTATAATGGTTAACACTATTACTGAGGTAGGTGTATAAGATTCATATAAGCCATCATGGTGTATAAGCCATTACAGAAATAATTAGATGCTAGAGAAGAGAAGTAATAATGAGTTAGGTGATTTTATAGCTTGGGATTTATATCTGTTCTAAAGATGTCTTAGGGTGGCTTAGAGTTTTAGTTTACCTATTTTTGTAAAGAAATGTATTATGCTAAATTGGAAATCAGTGGTCTGAAAATCTTTTTGAACTTAAGGAAAGAGCTATTACCTTGAGCCTCAGAAAGCACACAAATTCTTTGCTTACAAGCCTTATGCCTGGCACCCTGCTGCCATCTGGTGGCAGCATACCTGAAGTCCAGGGCAAGTTACTGAACCCTAAAGCAATTTCTTAAATGCAGAAACTAACTGCAAAACAGAAATTATTCACTGCCAGTTTTGTATTAATCCCTGCTTCTGGAATTAATCTATAAATGAGTCAAAAGAGTTTTATTTTTGTAGATATTCAAGCAAACACTACACTCAAATACCATATAACTAAAACTATTTAACAAAATGGGGAAAACCCTCTACTGTGTATTCCACAAATTAGATTAATTTGAATAACAGTGTCCTTTTAAATATGCATATATTCTCTAGGAGAGTATTTTTTACCTTTTTATATGTTTTATGGAATAGCTACCTTAAAACATGACTATGATCTTTTTAAAAAAATACTGCATAGAGTTGTGGGGATAAAAATATAAGTATTTTAGTCTTTACCCTCAAAAAATTTCCAGATTAATGGGGAAGACAACCATCCATATGAGTGGTATGGAGAGAAATATTAGGGGTAAACCCAGTATGAAAGTGGGTATCTATATCCCAAATGGGAACACAAGGTCTTCTCCTAATTAGGTGGTAGAAGTAGGCAGCAGAACAGGTAGAATGGAGAATCCAAAGAGTAAATGGCAGGCAGCCGTGGCTAAAAGCAGTCTTCCAAGATTTAGAAGACTGGTTGTAGAATCTCTGCTTTTCTAAAAGCACTTTGGTCAAGTCACTTAACCTTCTCTAAGCTTCAATTTCCTTGCCTCTGAAATTTGGATAATAGCATTATATCTGTCTGCTAGATATTGTTGTCAGGATTCAATAAGATAATCTAATAAAGCATTTTATACAATGCTTTGCAAATAGCATTCAATTTTTTGCTTAAAGGAGGGCAAATGGAGGGGCAGCTTCCAAGTTCCTAAGATTTATGGGAAGCATTATCAGTTATCCATTGCCTCAACAATGCTATGGAACAAGCTGTCTGAAAATGAAGTGGCTTAAAGCGATAGACATTTGTTTAGCTGAGCTTACAGTTTGTGGGTCAGCGATTTAGGCTGGGCTTGGCTGCAAATTTCTTCTGATCTCATCTGGCTCCCTCACATCTGGCAGTTGGCTCTAGTCTTCTGGCATATGAGAGTTGACTGACCTGGGGTGGTCTCAGCTGAAACAGCTGGGACTCCCTGTGCCCCACTCTCTAGTATGCTATCGCAGACATGTCTTCATAACAAAGAAAGAAACAAACAAACAAAAACGAGCAAGCGCTTTTTTACACCTCTACTTACATCACATCTGCCAGCACTTGGCCGAAGGAAGCTATATGGAAAACTCAAAATCAGCTTGGGAGGGGAGGATATAGTTCACCTCTCAATAGGAGCAACTGCAAAATCACACGGTAAATAGCTTGAGTGTAGGGAAGGGTGAAGAAATGGGACCATTACTGCAATCAGTGCACCCCAGAGATTTTGGGGGGGTTGTTTTATTTTGGTGTTTTATGGGTTTTTTTGTTTTATTTTGTTTTGTTTTGTTTTGTTGTTGTTGTTTCGAGACAGGGTCTCACTTGTCACCCAGGCTAGAGTGCAGTGGTGCAATCAAGTTTCACTGCATCCTCAACCTTCCAGGCTCAGGCAGTGCTCCCTTCTCAGCCTCCCAAGTAGCTGGGACTAGGCGCACACCACCACACCTGACTAATTTATTTTTATTATTTGTAGAGACGGTGTTTCCTTATGTTACCTAGGCTTGTTGTGAACTCCTGGGCTCAAGTGATCCTCCTATGTAGGCATCCCAAAGTGCTGGGATTACAGGCATGAGTCAATGTGCCTGGCCCACAAAGGTTTTAATTAGAGAAAAGAAGAGAGATTTTAGAATTATGGATGATCTTATTATTGTTTGTAAGCCCCCACTCAAAATATGTGAAATCAAAACCATCTCAGAAAATCTAAGATGATCAATGGGGGCTCACCGGGGGGAAAAAATGACCTGGATAGGGTACCATGCAAGGAGGCCTAAATGTATGGAAAACTGAGGGACAGGAACCCCAACCAATATTCAGTAATTGGAGAATGATAGATGATAAACACACTGTGTGATCATGGAATTGCTAGATGTATAAAAAGCTGGAAAATTGTTTATTGAACTCATTGACCATCAAACTCAGCTATTTTAGAAAATTAAATTGTAAAGTATCTGTCTAATGAAAAATCATTTTCGTGCCTTGCTCAAATATTTGTTGCACACCCACTCTTCGCTCAGAGTGGGTGTGCAACCAATATTTTTTAATTGAATTTGATTCCTTAGGTTACTTGACTCCTCTAGATGAGCACAGGGAATAATAGTAATAATAACAATAATGGGAATTTGTTTTAGTAACTCTTCCTTTGTCTTCCCCTTCGTTAATTGTCAATCTTGCTCAAGAATTTTTTCTCAAACCTCCTTTCCCCAGTGTTATGTTCTTGGACAGGTTTCAGCTAGCAGCCTCAAAGTAGATGGCTGCCAAGTACAGGTCTTTATCCCTGATGTCCAGGCTCTCAACTCACAACGTCATCTCAAGTGTATTATTCGCATTCTCTTGCTCAGTGAACAAGAGGTGCTATGGAGTCATGGAGGAGACTGAGGACTCGGAGCTAGACTGCGGGGATTTGGATCCTGGCTATGCCTTTGCTATCATGATTATTAACCACAATCAGCCCCATCAGGGCATAGATTATTTTGTTGACTCCTGTATCCCCAGCTCCTAGAACAGTTTCTAGCACACCGGAGGTGGCAAATAAATACCTGTTGATTGACCTAAAGACACTTTTGTGTGAGAGTGTTCTAAGTCTGACATATATGTCATATATACATCATATATCCTGATATATTTCCCCTCACCTGAACCCTATGAGATGCACACTGTTGCCATTCCCATTTTACAGGTTAAGAAGTGTCTGAAGAGAACTGGTTGGATTTTGATGAGAAAAGCCACCAGTTCCTGTTATTTTATATTCACAGATGTATTGTGTCATGAAAGGCGGTACACTAGGCTGGTCTTGCAACAGAGATACGTTTAACAACAGAATGAACATCCGCAGTCTTTCCCTCATGTTCTCAGCCTTGCAGAGAAAGTTTCCAACAGTGTCTGTCAGGATGACTGACTTAGGAAGTTCCATTTCTTCTTCGTGGCAGCCACTGGAGGGCACATGGTGCACAAGACGAACAGGGGTGCAACTTATGAGGCGTGCTGGTATAAATGACCCTGTAGTAACACTATACACACACACGCACATAGAGAGAGAGAAAGAGTGAGAGAGAACAGAGAGGGTGCCTGTTTCACCACCTCCCAAATGCCAAAAATGGAATATTGCCTTCCCTTCAGAAATTGTACTAAGGAAGGAGAAAGACCCGTGGCCAGACCTACTTCATTATGGAAGCCTGAGAGGCAGGGTAAGGTAGAAAGACTTACAGTAAATAAGCAGACCCCAGGTGGCATCCTTTTTCCTGCAGTCCCCCCAAAAATAGAGAAACAGATACTCCCACACATGTATCTCCTTGTGACTGGCTGCAGCAGAGACAAACTACAATACAAACGCCACCTGAGAGAACTAAATCTATGAGTCATTCTCACTTACTGTGAACTAGTCTGATCTGATCATCAGCTGATGTATAACTTCACCTAGAAGGGCAGGATTTGGTGCTTTGAATATAGAGAAGGGGAAAAGGAGGATTTAGAACAAAGATTAAAACTGCAGAGGACGAGTTAGTGGGTGCAGCGCACCAGCATGGCACATGTATACATATGTAACTAACCTGCACATTGTGCACATATACCCTGAAACTTAAAGTATAATAATAAATAAATAAACAAACTGCAGAGGAGTGCCAGAGGGAAGGCAGGCTTGGGTGGGCTGCAAGGCAGCAGAGTGGATGAGAGGCTGGACTCAGAGTCAGATGAGCCAATTTCAGTTTCTAGTTCCTTATTCCACTGGGGCAAGACACTTCACCTTTTACCAGCCCTTGTTTTTATGTGGATTCATCGCGCCTCTCCACCAGACACCAAACTCCTCGAAGACCTGACCTCGGAGGGCTCAGCTGTATGTTCACACAATGCCCTTCACAAAGCAGGTGCTTAAAAATACCCACTGAATGAATTGCTGCCAGGGGAAGAATGGGAAGGAAAGACACAGAGGAAGACGTGGGAGGCAAAGTCATCAGAGACAGACTTCAGCGACCTACTTGACTGTGGAGGGCCACTTGGGTGATGCACACACCATCTCATTGCCATCCCTGGGTGCTGCCATCAGTTGGCATGTCCGGTAAAATGCTTCAGTTGAAAGGTAGTCCACACTCTATACATCTTTGTGAGGGCCCAGTATGCCTAGAAAGTGTCCAACTGGGAAGACGACATATGAAGAAGTATATGCAGTATTTATATTGAATGAAAATATTTACTGAACACCTACTATATGCCAAGCACTGTTCTAGTCTCTAGAAATGCATTGGAAACAAAACCAACAGAGCTCCTGCTCTTATGGAACTTACATTCTAGAGCTGGACAAAGACAATAAGCAGGTAACAGATAAGTCTGTAATATGATATCAGCTAGTGGCACATACTATAAGGAAACATAGAGCAGGGTAAGAGGATAGACAGTGACCAGATCTTCAGGAGGGTGATCAGGAAAGACTTCTTTGAGGAGGTTTCATTTAGGCAGAGATCTGAACCAAGTGTGGGAAGAAGCCATGCAGAGATCAGCACTCCAGGCTGAGGGAGCGGCAAGTGCAGATCCCCTGCGGCAGGACCATGCCTGTTTGAGGACCAGCAAGGAAGCCAGTGTGGCTGTAGTAGCATGAGCCAGGGAAAAGGCTGATAGAAAAGATGTCACAGTGGTGGCCCAGGATCAAGTATTGTGAGCTGTGGAGAGGGGTTGCATAGTAATCTAAATGTGAGCGTGAGCATCAGAGGGGTGTTAAACAGGAGAGAGTTATGGTTTGGTTTATGCTTGAAACGCTCACTTTGGCTGCTGTGGGAATGGGGATGGAGGTCATTGAAAACCTACTGAGGCATTCACCTAGTAGTTGGGGCAAGAGATGGTGGTGCCTTGTACTAAAGTGGTGTGGTGAAGAAGGTGAGAATATCTGAGTCAGGATTTACAAGGAAAATAGAGATGATGAATGTGATATTGATTGTAGATAAATCAAAGGAATTAAGGATCGGTGGAAATGTTTTTGGCCTGAGGTTTCTTGAGATTGGGAATATTTGTTAGGGAAAATTTGGAGGGAGAAATCAAGAGTTCCATTTGGACATGGTAAATTGAACTACCTAGCACACATTTCTAGAAATCTCCAGAAGCAATGATACATAGAAGCATTTCAGCTCTTCTCTGCATTTAAAACAAATGATTCTACTGATAATCATTATGATCCATGGCTGAGAAAAACCAATGTGTGGCCAAAAAACGTTTCTGCGCTCTGTACCCCATGTAAAGGCTATCCTTTCATGCAGAAGCTTTTTCACTTTACAACCTGCTATTACATCAAGCAGCCGGCCTGGAGTTTGGGGAATAGAGGTGTGCCCTTTCTCTACCACCATACACCAGGCAACGTGTCCTCAGCTATTGACCTGCTAGTTGTCACGGCACTTGACTACATCTTTAAGACAGCATCCTTGTGTAGATATAGGAGAAAAATGATGGTACAGGCTTCACACATAATGATTGACAACTTGCCCACAGCAGGAATGTAAATTATTTCATTCGTTTCCAACTGGCTCCCCTGGCAAACAGCTTTTTCACACTGACCTGATAGTACCTTCAAGGAAAAAAGCCTCAGGGTCTTTAGTCCTGATGTTCAAAATCAGACGCTAAAACACAGTGACTTCCTTAAACTGAATTTGAAATAATCGCCTAAGCAGTTAGCTTATTTTTCATTAAGGCCATGTATTCCACAATCATCTGCCTATGTGCCATAGATGCTTTTGATAAAATTCAGTTCACCAACCAAGAGTATCAAGTTTCTATAAGAATTTTTTTTTTTTTTTTTTTTGAGACAGAGCTCTGTCGCCCCAGCTGGTGTGCAGCAGCGCTATCTCGGCTCACTGCAACCTCTGCCTCCCAGGTTCAAGCCTCAGCCTCCCGAGTAGCTAGGATTACAGGGACCCGCCACCACACCCAGCTAGTTTTCTGTATTTTTAGTCGAGATGGGGTTTCACTATTTTGGCCAGGCTGGTCTCGAACTCCTGACCTCGTGATCTGCCCACCTCGGCCTCCCAAAGTGCTGGGATTACAGACGTGAGCCACCGTGCCTGGCCGTGTTGCCATAAGAATGTTTAGTTTGGTTTACCTTGGCTTGAGACACAATGCTGACTATAAGTTTTCAAGTGGACAGCTCTTTGGTAATATGTAAATAAACTGCAGAGACATTTTGAACGTGATGGGACAAGTGAGGTCTAGTATTTGCATAGCCCTAGTCATCTAAAGACAAAAACATCTACTTTGTTCCACTCTATTTCATGGAACCTAGAAATACCATCTATTATAAGATGCATCATTATGTTATGCATTCCTACAAAAGAAAAACAAATGCTGCCAATTAAACTGTGACACAGAGCCTTATGGTGATTCTGTCCAACACATAAACCCATCACAACAGCCTCACACAGATTGAACATTTCCTTCATATAGAGGGCTTTGTCAATTACTCCTGCCTTTGTTGAGTTCCTTGGCATGTAACATGTAATCTTTTTCATATATTGCAGTAACAAAGCATAATAAGGCCTCATGCATTTGTGGATATCTTCCTTCCTTCAGACCCACAATGCACATGGTTACTGCTTTTAAAGGAAATATGTCATTGCAGTCTCTTCTCCAGTGAAGTTATTTGCTTCACAAATATCAAATTATCCTCTCCCTACTGTATTTGTATCTTTCCAAGTACTGATGCCAAATTATAATGTAATCATTTTGAACACAGTTTAAATGCCAATTATACTCAACACATGAACAGCTATGACCAAGCATGTGGGTATGGGCTATGACAACCATGTGATGGCAATTGTGAGGCACTGTGGATTGTAAGATGCATTATCATTTCACAGATGGTAAATGAGGAAAAGTGTGTGTTCTAGAATCAGTGAAATAACTGTGTAAGGAAGGTATTGTGGGAGTCCACAAATGAATAAAACAGTTTGGGTCTTGAGTTAATATTTTCCTTTTGCTTAAGAAAAAAAAAAAAAAAACCTCCCATTCTTTTTTATTTCCATATATATAAGATGATACTGTGTTCATATACCAAGAGTGGCCTCAGATTCTGTCAGGATATGGCAATATAAATGAAGTCACTTCAGGAATCTAACTTTTTCAGTCATGGTAGTTGTCAGGCGTTGACACCACTGACTTCTTATGCTGCTGCAGTCGCTCATGTATCTCCTGCCTCAAAATCACTGTGCACACAGAGAAACTATCAAAATCACCCCCAGGGAATGCAGAGAGGTGCAGGCCCTGTGTGATTGGAATACTCAAAGCAAAGCCAACTCGGCAGTCATTGCAGCTGGGAGGATGGGAGAGCTGCTGTCAGAGCCAACAGGCTGTCTGCATCAGGATGTGCCCTGAGCAGCTCACCCAGTGGAACCTCAGTCGCTTTCAGACCAAACCACAAAGACCTGAAGCCTCACCCTTCCCGAAGCCCAGCCATGGCCACGTGCTTATCATTAACCCCTGCTGCCTTTTCCACTTTTTCCAGACATGCCCTTACTCTGATTCTAGCCTGGATATCATCTGATTCTTTGCAAACTCCAAGTATATTCCTGCCTCAGGGCCATTACAGTTGCTCTTCCCTCTGCCTGGACCGCTTTACATGCATCTCCGTCCTTCTCCTTTGTTGGGGCCAAGAAGAAAGTTGCCCTTGGCCCTCTAAAGGTTTGCGGAAAAATCAATTCACATTCAAGCAGATTACTAAGAGAAAAGGCACACAAATTTATTTAGCATGTAAACATGGGAGCCTTCAGGATGAAGACCCAAAAATACAGGGGAGATTGTCCATTTTTACACTTCGTTTCAACAAAATATGGACAGCTGTGCCGAAATATTATTGGACCCAAAAAAGGGTCTGATCTAATGCTAATAGACTGAGTGAAGAAAGCCAGGAAGGCCTGTCTGTCTAGATTCTTCCTGGCCCCCCTGAGCATGCATTCCTTCCTTCTCTGTGTTGGGCAAGACCCTCTCTGGAATGGGGGTCTTACGACCTACAGTCAAACAAGGTAAGTCAGATAATTTCTCTGTGGCCAGTTTTCACATAGAAAGGTGGAGGGAAAGTTAGAGTAATATTTTTAGATTTTATGGCTGGCTTTGGGGAAGAAGGGGTCTGGTTTCTATGACCCACCCTGGGGAAGAGGGATCCTAGTTTCTATCGCTAGCCTCAGGAGAGAATGGGACTGAGAAACAGGAGGGCAGGAGAAGGTCAGAGAAAAACTTTTGCTTCTGAGGCTGCTTCTGAGGCCTTCATTTCGGGGTGGTGTTTTCTAAGCCCCAACACCTTCCACATCATCTCAGCTCACATCATGTCACCTCCTTGGGTCAAGGCCTTCCTCATCGCCCAAACTGAGGTGGTATCTCCTGACCATCTATTTCTATCATGTTACTCTGAATATATGTGCGTTTGTTATTTGTTTGTTTTTATAACCCTAAATCTCCTCCAGTGTCCTTCACCCTGGAGAACACATGCTCACCTCTGCACTGTCAACACCTGAAACACATAGAAGATGTTCAAAAAGTATTTGATTAATATATGAATGAATGCACTCAGCTTGATTCCTAGCTCATCAGTAGTTTTTAAATACTTGGCTTAATATCATGTTCTCCTCCAGCTCCTCTCCATCTTCCTATCTTTCATCAACAAGACTTCACATGTATAAGACTCCATGACTCCTCGGATTAAATTGCTTGTCAGGTGCAGTGGCTCATGCCTGTAATCCCAGCACTTTGGGAGGCCAAGGCGGGTGGATTGCTTGAGTCCATGAGTTTGAGACCAGCCTGGGCAACATGGCGAAACCCCGTCTCTACAAAAAATGCAAAAACTAGCTGAGCATGGTTGCACACGCCTATGGTCCCAGCTACTCAGGAGGCTGAGGTGGAAGGATTGCTTAAGCCCAGGAGGTCAGGCTGCAAATGAGCAGTGATTGTGCCATTGCACTCCAGCCTGGGTGACAGAGCAAGACCATGTCAAAAAAATAAAATAAAATAATTAAGGTGCTCAGTTCTCTTTTCCCGAAAGCTTATTACAACTATAGCCTCCAAGCTCTACTCTGCTCTCTGCTCTGTGCTCTCTTGCATGCAGGGCCTTCCTGACAAACATGGTTCTTCTCCACTCCTGTTGCTGCTTTGTATGACTACAGAGCTCCGGGTGGCTTATTTGTGACAGGGGTGTCTATGAATGTCTGAATGAGCAGTCACACAGCAGTCTGGGGTGAGCTCTAACAAGTGCTGCTAATTGGCTGCCAGATCCTCTCCCCAGCCCCAGAGTCATTCCCTTTCGCACCTGCCAATGTTGGTTCAACACCCAAGGGTCTTCCCAAATAGCTGGAAACTAGAGGAATTTCTAGTCCTCAGCACTTCTCCAGGGCACAGGCAACTTTACTGCTCAAGCTTTTCCTACTAATAGGGGTCACTACCAGCCGTGATTTTTTACAAGCGTATATTGGTTTCTACTCTGCGGAAGGGGGATCTAAAATAATTAAAAGGCTCCTGACCTTGTAAAGGGTGTAATCTGAAGATAGTCAACCATAGGAGTCTTATTTTGCTCTGATTATTACCAGCAATGTGTGTGTGTGTTCACACACGCACCTGAGTGCAGAGGAGTTAAAGCAATAATGATACAAGTTACTTTTTTTTAATTTGTTTTTGAGATGGAGTCTTACTCTGTCACCCAGGCTGGAGTGCAGTGATGCAATCTTGGCTCACTGCAAACTCTGCCTCCCGGGTTCAAGTGATTCTCCTGCCTCAGCCTCCTGAGTAGCTGGGATTACAGGCATGCATCACCATGCCTGGCTAATTTTTTGTGATACAAGTTACTTCTATAAATTGATTTGAATTTTTAAGAGTGACCAGCAGAGAAGGTCTCTATAAGCATTTGGCTCTACCACCCTGGAGTATAAATGGCACATTACACAAAATATTATACACCATGACTACTAAATTATAAACCTGCATTTCTTATATGTCCTTATATGTACTGCAACTACTTATACACTTAAAAGTGCATAATGATTACTTGATTGAATAAATAAATGGTGTTGAATAAGGCAACTGCTAATAAGAGTCAAGGTCAGTTTTTAATCCTCACTATACATAAGAATAACTTAGGAGACTTTTATGCACAAGCTCATCCCCACATATTTGCATTCATTGGTTGAAATGGGTCCTGGGCATGCATTTTTAAAGGTTCACCAGGTGACTATAATGTGTAACAG